>NC_135517.1:2100000-2400000 GCF_051989575.1 Stigmatopora nigra
CAAAAAAAAGAAATATTTTTCGCCTCCACCAGGGGGCAGTAGTAAATAATCCTTTCCCACGCAGCTATTTCTATAGCCCTCCTCCATCACCCCCACACTTTTCCAATGTGAGGTCACGAATGATGATTGCCGGGAACAGACAGCATTAAACTGCCATGAGTTACTATATGCTGTATTGGATATGATAAGCAAGTAGGAAATGTATGAGAGCGCCGGCTGACTAATTTGCGCTGCACATATTCATTTTATACTGATCTCATCCCGCATAGAAAAGAGGAAGAAGGTATTAAGCTTTATTTAAATCTTGAAATAAGTGCACAATTCAAAACTGCTCATTTGAGACAGTTTTAACCTTCTGATTAATGACATTTAAGTGGAGGTTTTAGAACCATGTGTTCAACCTCGGCACCCTCGTTTTTGACTGTGTGCTTCGACATGAACCTTTCACAAAGATGGGTCTCTACTTGGTGACCTTTCAACCCCAAAAAATGTTGGGCATCATTAAAAAATGTCCTGCAATTCACCTTTTTTTGAAACATTTCTGTTTCCTAGACAACCAAGACTGAGTGAGTTTGATTTATTTCTTATGGGACAGCACATATTAATGAACATATCTATATTAATGTTAATGAACATATATGATTGTAGCCAAAGGCTAATTTCCATCTTTAGTCCCTTGCTTAGGTTGAAGATAAAAAAATGACATATACAAGATACACGGGTGCCTACATAGCATCGTTTTAGAAAGGATTTTGATCATAATTTTGTTTGTTTAATAGCTAGGCTTTAAGATGATTGGCCAAGAGGTTCAGAGATGGGAGTTTATGTATGTTAATTGGTATTGTGGTCCATCCAGATATGAATAGAGAGGATGCTATAGCTAATTTAGCAATATTTTTTGAAGGGAACTACACAGTCACCTCTAGAGCCAGCCCCTGTTGATTGGTTGGGATTTTTTGGGGTAAAATCTTGCAGTGGAGGAGGAGCTTTGTGTTGAAAGATTTTGTAAACTAAGATGGTATCTGTATATTAGACAGTATTGTGTCAGTTTAGGTGAAAAAGTGATGTTTAGATAGAAAATTATTGAAAGTTATCCCCATTAGACAACAGTAAAAATTCTTATACTTAAACTGTCATGACAGCCATTGACGACCATTCATTTGCCCCTTCCACTCAAAATGGATTGGACATCTTTCTACGACAGTAGCAGTTAACAAGAATCTGACCGCAAAATGCCCCAAAACGAACAAATCTACGAAAAATTACCCGCTTTAAAGGCAGCAAAACATCCCTCAGGCTATTTCTCGCCAAATTTCGCTTTTTAATATTTATGTTCAACTAGTTACCTTATTTTCACGACTATAAAGCGCACTTAAAAGTCTTTACATTTTCTCCAAAATAGACAGTGCGCCTTATAATATACAGTGCGCCTTATAATACAGTGCGCCTTATAATACAGTGCGCCTTATAATACAGTGTGCCCTATAAGTGCGCCTTATAATACAGTGCGCCTTATAATACAGTGCGCCTTATAATACAGTGCGCCTTATAATACAGTGCGCCTTATAATACAGTGCGCCTTATAATACAGTGCGCCTTATATATGGAAAATGTCATTCATTGAGGGTGCGCCTTATGATGCGGTGCGCCTTATATATGGAAAAAATGTCATTCGTTGAGGGTGCGCCTTATACCGCGGTGCACCTTATAGTCGTGAAAATACGGTATATCATTGGAAGAAGGAATCTTCAGCAATCTGATACCCCAGTTTGAATGAGTCCCTGCCTAGTGTGACCAATCGCCTTCTAAAGTTGAATGAGACGACATCCGATGGCAGAACGGCCTGGCGTTGGTGTCGTATTAACGTCAAGCGGGTCGGTGAACTGCCGAGTTTTTGGGCAAAAGCAAAAACACTTGGCGAGCGAGCGGGATGTTCTGCTAGCGTAGGCATGCGGCAAGATGTCTCAATCTGAACATCCATCTTGCACTTGTGACAGGTGATTATGGTGAAATGATTCACTAACAGATGAAAGCAGTCAGGCAAGAAATAATGGGCTTTTTTGGCCTAGAATTGCGGCTCAGTTTGTCAAGTGTGCACATGGCGTCTATGAAAAAAACGTGAGGAAACCTTAAAGGCAACATAAGTAAACACCTGGACAGACACTTGATGTGCTGTTTATGTCATTTGTGTATATATTTGCTCACAACTCTTTGTAGATGCTAAATTAGCGGTGTTAAATGTGTGGGCTATGGGCCTGAAATGTTCTACCAGGATGTTCAATTTGGACCGCAAATGTTGTTCAGCCTAACAGCGCCATTCAATTTGTATTTTTTTCGCAGATAAGCCGCCCCTACGTATAAGCCGGACTCTTAAAATTGCCTTAAAATCGTTGAATTTTACAATTTCTCACATATAAGCCGCCCCCTGATTCACAATTTTCACCTCCATATTCATGGTTTTAATAGGGAGTGCAAATGTTTTACTTTGAAGGGAAAATCTACTGTAATTTCTCGCATATAAGTCGCCCTCCCGTGTGTAAGCCGGACTCTTAAAATGGCCTTAAAATCGTTGAATTTTACAAATTCTCGAGTATAAGCCGCCCCCTGATTCACAATTTTCAGCTCCATATTCATGTTTTTTTATAGGGAGTACAAATGTTTTACTTTGAAGGAAATATCTTGATAAAAATCATTTCACGTGGTATTTCTGAGATACTGTATGAATCAAAAGCACATCATCAGTGTCCATATCATAAGGAAGTTAGTAATTCATCCAGTAATGGTTGTTTTCTTACTGCAAAACTGAAAATAACCAACAAATACTTCATGTTAATATGCTGACATCTACTGATGAAAAAGATTATAGCAACACTAAGTCTTGTGCGCATATAGGCCGTACCCTTAATTCAGCCACCATTTTTTGGGTTACAAATACAGCTTATATGCGAGAAAATACGTTTTTTTGGCAGTTTTTCACTTTGATTTGCAGGCTGTGATCAAATTTCTTCTTTAAAACCACCCCCGCACTAAAAGTTCTTTAAAGGATGAGATAGTGTGATAATGGACAGTTGTTTTTGGTCATTTTTATCCACTTAGATGCACATAATAGTCACATAAATGTAAACACAGATTTATACTGTTGTTCAAATTGCACTGTGAATAATTATTAAAAATGTGTTTGGAACACAATTCTGGTTAGAACATCATATTCTGCACCTTTTAATAAATCAGCCTCTTATTTTTTTTCTCTTACTTTAATGTCAGATTAAAAGAAAACGCTATGACTTTTTCACCCTTCCTTCTTTTTGAAAAGTCTCTGCATTCTGATAACATTGACATTGCAGTTTAACGGGCACTAATGAAGGGAAGAAGAGTATAAATGATGAATATTAATGAGACAGTGGGACCCCCGAACAATTGCAAAAAAAAAAGATAACATAGCCAAGCATCACTTGGCCGGACGCTGGCTAGAAAATTTTTGGCCGCTTATTTGACGACAGGCATGAAAGAACATCTTCCTTTTTCATCTCGTCATTTTGCTCGGCTTTTTCCTCTTCCCTGAGGACATAAGAAAAAAAAATAGAAAGGTATTTCATAGGACAAGATGAGTGGAGAAGTGTTAGAACTGCAAGAAGTATACCGTATTTTCACGACTAGAAGGTGCACCGCATTTTAAGGCGCACCCTCAATGAATGACATTTTTCCATATATAAGGCGCACTGTATTATAAGGCGCACTGTCTATTTTGGAGAAAATTCCAGACTTAAGTGCGCCTTATAGTGGTGAAAATACGGTAATTGCTATTGACTTCCAGGTATGAAGCACTTACTCGCTACACATTCACCTCTAGAGCCAGCCAATGTTGATGTTTTGGATTTTTTTTGTATAAAATCTTGCGGTGGGGGAGGAGCTATATGATGAATGATTTTTCAAAACTAAGATGGCATCTGCATATTCAACAGTATTGTTTCAGTTCAGGCGGTTGTGTTTTTCTAATATCCGACAGTGGTGGTTTTTCGTTTTTGGTTTTTTCCCATATATAAGGCGCACTGGATTATAAGGCGCACTGTCTATTTTGGAGAAAATGTAAGACTTTTAAGTGCGCCTTATAGTCGTGAAAATAGAGTAATTGCTATTGAGTTCCAGGTATGAAGTACTCACTACACCACAGTCACCTCTAGAGCCAGCCATTGTTGCTGTTTTGGATTTTTCTGTATAAAATCTTGCAGTGGGGGAGGAGCTATATGATGGAAGATGTTATAAACTAAAATGGCATCCGCATATTTAACAGTATTGTTTCAGTTCAGCCGTTTGTGTTTTTTTTTAATATCCGACAGTGGTGGTTTTTCGTTTTTGGTTTTCTTTTTTTTTCCATATATAAGTCGCACTGGATTATAAAGCGCACTGGATTATAAAGCGCACTGGATTATAAGGCGCACTGGATTATAAGGCGCACTGTCTATTTTGGAGAAAATGTAAGACTTAAGTGCGCCTTATAGTCGTGAAAATACGGTAGTTTAAAAAATAGGGAGAGAAAAGTAAGGGTGTTTTTTAATAGAAGTCTGAAAGTGAATATAAAAGAACAGAAGAGAAAAGGCAAGTTTTTTTGATGGGTGACATCAATGAAAAAGCAGTTAAGAGGAACTCACCGTGCCTTAATCGATTGTTAACAGCGAAACAGCGGCCAATTGCAGCCACAGACGACTTACAAGCCGTCTAAGATGGAAGAAGAGTGAGAACAAAAGAGGGTTTTTTGGTGGAAAAAGCTCGTTTTTGGAGGTGACCTTGTCGTGGGAATCTTGTCATCAGTGTAGAATGTCATTCAGCGGAATCGCACATGTTTTGTACGTGACCTTTAACGTGCCACGTGGAATTAAAGACTGATTTTTTTTGGACCTGGCAACCGCACATGACATTTTCAGTGCTAGGTTTTTCGATGGTACTTTTTGTAATTATGGTCATGGGTCAATGGGAGCCTATCCTAAATGACTTTTGGAGTAAGAAGTAGAATTATAGTGGATATTGTGTATTTGTAGTTTAGTATTGTTTAGTACTGGCCTAGATGCTGAGTTTTGAGGGTTGTATTCGGGATTTTTTTTGGTTTTATGTGGGAGTGGAAATACATTTTGGCTTGGTACAAAAAAAACGGATTCACTGTATTTTCTTGCCTAGACGCTGTATTTGTCCCTAAAAAAATGATGACTGAATTGACGGTAAGGCTTATATGCGCACAAATTAGACTTGACATGCACGAAACTGCATAGTAACAAATACAAAATGCCTTATCGAAGACAATGTGGTCGATATGGTCATTTATTTCAAAATAGAGAAAATATAAACAGATAAAACGCTAAACAACATTCATTTTGACGTCTAGGAATAAAATTCAAGAAAAAAATTAACCGTATCTTGCATAAAACGTGAAAAAACTCACTTGTGCCTGACGTTGCTCGCTCAGGGTGCCGCTATCTTACCTAGGGATGACAAAGTAGACCGCTAAGGACACACTTCCTGGTTGTACTGCTCACATGACTTCCTTTTTGAATTTGTCTATGTAAAGGTGACACCCTTTAGGAATGTGCAATCCAGAAATTGATTTATACAGTATCTCAAAAATACCACGTACGATGATTTTTAATAAGATTTTCCCTTCAAAGTAACACATTTGTACTCCTTATTAAAACCATAAATAAGAAAGTGAAAATTGTGAGTTATGGAGTGGCTTATATGAGAGAAATTGTAAAATTCAACAATTTTAAGGCCATTTTAAGGGTGCGCCTTATACACAGACGCGGCTTACACTCGAGAAATTTAAAAATTCAACCATTTTAAGGCAATTTTATGGGTGCGCCTTATACACAGGTGCGGCTTATACTCGAGAAATTGTAAAATTCAACCATTTTAAGGCAATTTTAAGGGTGCGCCTTATACACAGACGCGGCTTATACTCGAGAAATTTAAAAATTCAACGATTTTTAAGGCAATTTTAAGGGTGCGCCTTATATACAGGTGCGGCTTATACTCGAGAAATTTTAAAATTCAACCATTTTAAGGCAATTTTATGGGTGCGCCTTATACACAGGTGCGTCTTATACTCGAGAAATTGTAAAATTCAACAATTTTAAGGCAATTTTAAGGGTGCGCCTTATACACAGACGCGGCTTACACTCGAGAAATTTAAAAATTCAACCAATTTAAGGCAATTTTATGTGTGCGCCTTATACACAGGTGCGGCTTATACTCGAGAAATTTAAAAATTCAACTATTTTTAAGGCAATTTTAAGGGTGCGCCTTATATACAGATGCGACTTATATGCGAGAAAATAAGATATTTGTTTTCAATATAACTTTTGCCCTTCGTATATTGAAGTATCATTCTAGTATGTTGAACTGAGGGAAAGATAAAATGACAAACTTGTGGCCTAAGTCAAAAATTATAAATACCTATTCCACCAATACCTTTTTTTAATCTAATTGAAAGATGGCAGATGATATAATTCGCAAAATAATCTGTATCCACTTAGTCCCTATTGGCATTTACTACACCCTCAATCTAATGCACTGGTATGTGAGATTAGATAACACATCCCATAATAGAAAAGACCTACTTTTTTTGGTGCCGGCTAATCAAGAACGATGAAACTCAACAGTCCACGCTGGTGTCGGACGCCATGTTGGTTCCCGTCGGGCCGTTTTTGCGGACCTTCCACAGCATGGGGCTTTAATGGGAGCAGACTTGCACGTCATGGCGTCCCTGTTCTAATTGGTCCGTCACTCCCAGAGCGCGGGAGTTGAGGGAAAGTGGGGCTTTGCGGGGCTGCCATGGCGACGAGGCCATTTAATGAGAGCGAGTCCACTGTGACTAATGACATCCCTGAGCCCATCGGATGTACTGCAAATGAACAATTTGCCGCATCACTCACACTTGAAACACAAACAAAGCATTCACACTTGCCGTATGCTCCGTCGGACGGCCTCAATCCATAGGCCAAGCGTGGATATAGGCGGCCATTTTGAAGGTGGTCACTTTAGGTTATGATAACTGAGGGGTCTTTATTTAAAGATGATGTGTGGATTGGTGGATGTTGGGGTTTTGGATTTTAGGAGATTGTAATGATTGTAGAAATTGTAGATTTGGTGTAATGATGTGGTTTTAGTTGGTGGTTAAAATGGTTATTGTTTACTTTAGGGAGCTTGTGTATTTTTCGGTATTTGTACAAGTTTGGGAACTCATTTTTGGACTAATTAGGATTTTTTTTTTTAAGGTTTGGATTTTTTAATGGGGAAATATTGCAGATTTTTAATAGTTTTAACTGTATGCTGGGAAATTTATATTTATAGAATTTTTTAAATACAATTTGCGTTTTTTAATAAGTAATTTCATATTTAAAATTTGGATTTTAATGAAGGAATTTCTTTATTGATTTATTTCATTTATATGCACATTTAAAATTGAACCTGCATATATATGTGAAGTTACTTAATGCAAATACAAATTATGAATGTGAAATTACTTGGTAAAAATCCAAATTATATTAAGTAAAAAAAATTTTTTTTCGTAATATAATTTGTATTTTTACATTTGCAATACTTTCAATTGAAATGTATAACAATAATAAATGTATAATTTAAATTACTTCATAAAAATCCAAATTATGTAAGTAATTAAGTGAAAAAAAGTTTATTTTTTGCTAATGATTTGGATTTTTACTAAGTAATTTCAGTTATACATTTATTATAATTATACATTTCAATTAAAAATATAGCTATTTAAATACATTAACCTTGTATGTACAACATTTTTAATCAGTTTTACGGTAGTAGCAAAAATAAGTACGTAAACCCAAAACTAAACGTCCAAAAATACTCGTATAAATTATCATTTTTTGTCATAACAACTCTCCCTAAAAGTATAAAAAAAAAAAAATATTCAGCTCTTTTTTCAAAATGTCTCCCTAATAGACTATTTATCTTCTAAAACATTCAACAATCGTATAAACATGAAAAAAATCCACTGCCATTATCAGTCCACTCTACACAAAGTCGTCCTTTTTTGGACATTAATTAGCACCTCTTTGAGACGCTGTGTCCGCTGCACGCTTGCGGATAACCAAAACATCACAAAGAGGATGCCAATAAAAATCTTGGCCGTGGCTGCAATCCCCTGCTAATCAGCCGCGATAATGTTGTGCTAAACTGTAATCTGCCATGTGAATTTGAATGAGGCCTCCGAGGGATCTCGCGGTCATGTGAGGAGAGGGAAAACCTTTTTTTTTTTTTGCCATAGCACAAAAATTCTTCAGATGCAGATTGTTTATTTACTTTTATAGCCTTTGCTTTGAATCAGGCCAACTATGTCCATTGGTAATATATCTCTCTACAAGTTTGGGAACTCATTTTTGCACTAATTAGGATTTTTTTTGGGGGAAATATTGCAAATTTTTAATAGTATTAATTGTCTGCTGGGAAGGTTATATTTATAGATTTTTTTTTAATATGATTTGGGGTTTTTAAGAAGTAATTTCATATTCATAAATTGGATTTTTGTGAAGGAATTTCTTTATTTATTTCATTTATACGCACATTTAAAATTGAACCTGTAAATGTGAAGTTACTCAATGCAAATACAAATTATGAATGTGAAATTACTTGGTAAAAATCCAAATTATATTATGTAAAAAATGTGTATAAACATTTTTTTACTTAATATAATTTCAGGCCAACTATGTCCATTGGTAATATATCTCTCTACACGTTTGGGAACTCATTTTTGCACTAATTAGGATTTTTTATTTTAAGGTTTGGATTTTTTTTATGGGGAAATATTGCAAATTTTTAATAGTATTAATTGTATGCTGGGAAGGTTATATTTATAGAATTTTTTTAATATAATTTGGGTTTTTTAAGAAGTAATTTCATATTCATAAATTGGATTTTTGTGAAGGAATTTCTTTATTTATTTCATTTATACGCACATTTAAAATTGAACCTGCATATGAATATGAAGTTATTTAATAGAAATCTAAATTATGAATGGGAAATTACTTGGTAAAAATCCAAATTATATTATGTAAAAAATGTGTATTAACATTTTTTTACTTAATATAATTTGGATTTTTACATTTTCTATACTTTAAATTGAAATGTATAACTATAATAAATGTATAACTGAAAGTACTTAGTAAAAATCCAAATTATTTAAGTCTTTAAGTTTAAAAAAATATTTTAATTTTTTACTTATGATTTGGATTTTTACTAATAATATCAGTTATACATTTATTATAATTATACATTTCAATTAAAAATATAGCAAATCACAGTTTCATGGTAGTAGCAAAAATAAGTACGTAAACCCAAAACTAAACCTTCAAAAATAAACTTTATTTCATCTATACGCACATTTAAAATTGAACCTGCATATAAATGTGAAGTTACTTAATGCAAATACAAATTATGAATGTGAAATTACTTGGTAAAAATCCAAATTATATTATGTAAAAATTTGTATTAACATTTTTTTACTTAATATAATTTCAGGCCAACTATGTCCATTGGTAATAATATATCTCCTGTTTTAAAATACTGTATTTTCATGTATAAGTCGCATTCACATATAAGCCGCACTCTTAAAATTGCACCTGGAAAGTCACATAATGTCTTTTTTACGTTATTTATTTATATATTTGTTAAAAACACTCGTAAAATGCTAAATTAGGGGTGTCAAATGTATCGTCCAATCAGGAACACAGTGTTGTCAAGCCTAATAGCCCCATTCTACCGTATGGGTCTTGGTTTCTGACTTATTATTATTTAATTTTTTACTCTAGTGATACTTTGGTATTTACATTTTTCTGTCATTCATTGGGGAAGCGCCTTATAATGCCGTGCGCCTTATAGTCCTGAAAATACAGTACATTTCTACTCTACCACAACTTCCCAACAAATAACCTACTTCATCAACATCAATTCCCCAAATAATATCTCTTCATTTTACCCGCTTTTATACTTTGGTATTTACATTTTTCTGTCATTCATTGGCGAAGCGCCTTATAATGCGGTGCGCCTTATAGTCCTGAAAATACAGTACATTTCTACTCTACCACAACTTCCCAACAAATAACCTACTTCTCCATCAACATCCATTCCCCAAATAATATCTCCTCATTTTACCCGCTTTTAGCTTTTTAACTGTCGTGATGCTTTAACACGATAAGCGCCCCCCCCCCCCCCCAAAAAAAAAAAAAAAAAAAAAAACAAATGCACTAAAATCTCCATTTTGCAAATTGGAGCGCCAGGATTAAATTCCCGCGTCTTGATGTAATGCTCTTAATCCTGTTAATAACAATGTTAACGACACACGTGTATGAACATACATGCTTTTTTTTTAAGGGTACACTTTTGCGCATGTGTATCGTTTTCCTAACTAGGTTTGCTGGAGTAAATTGAGTGTGTGACTAAATATAATTCACTCTGGTAGCAGCCCCATTTCCCTTCTGCCCGCCTGCTTGGTCACACTGATTCAACTGGGCCGGGAGCAGCACAAAAAAAATCTATACCAATAAATATATTCTCCAAGAAGGCCAGTGTGTATCCCTATCCACCAGGGGGAGGGACGCTTTTTTGGCAGACACCAACTCATAGTTGGTTAGCCACAAAAAAAATCCTTCATTACCCCTTTCAAAATGATTTCCATCTTCTCTGCCCTTTTATATATTATAGTTTATATCACAATACTTTAACCTGACATTAATGTGACAATGTAGTCTCAAGCCAATGTTGTTAATGGAGATTTATGGCGTTTTTTTGCAGTAATGGCAGCTTCGATGAGTTTGAGGAGATATTTTAGGCAAGTGTGGGGTTATGTTTAAGGTTTTTTTTTTTTTTTTGATGGGGTGAAGTCAAGGTTGGAATTGTATAGAGTAATTCCGTGAATATGGGAGGTAATGTAGATGAGATATGGCAAGGTTAAAATTGTATACTATGATCTTTTGAGTATGGCAGTTAATGTAGGCCACGATAATCTAAGAATTTCCAAGTAGGTTCACCCCTATTTATTTTTTTAGTGCCTAGTCTTAGTGCAGTTCTTCTCAATTATTATATATATATATATATATATATATATATATATATATATATATATATATATATATATATATATATATATATATATATATATATATATATATATATATATATATATATATATATATATATATATATATATATATTCTGTTAGGCCCCCCCTAGCAAGAAGAAAACTATTCGCGCCCCCCCCCCCCCCCCCACCCACTTCCCACCGTGACTATAAATAAAATCATTTTATAAAATTGTTAAGTACAACATTTTATCCTTATTAACATTAAAGAAAAGGAAAAAAGAAAGAAATATAGTCAAACTTACAAAGAATAACTTTATTAATTCTTGTTTTAAGTCTGCAACAGAAAAGATTTGAAGTGCATCAATGCCTGAAATCAAAAATAAATGAGAGCGCCACTGCCAACTACTGTAGTGGATGCGCAATTACACTTTATACTAGTACGGCCAAATAAAATCCTGTTCCCCAGGGTTACACGCGCCCCCCCCAGGTATCGCACCACGCCCCCCCAGGGGGGCGCGCCCCACTATTTGAGAAGCACTGTCTTAGTAGCTAGAGTGTGACCATATCATTGATACTTTTTAAGACTGATTGAAGGTCTTGGGGTTGTTGATCCTTAAAATACTGCATGATGTGTATCTCATGCTATTTGCACCTTATAATACAGTGCGCCTTATAATACAGTGCACCCTATATATGGAAAACATGTCATTCATTGAGCGTGCGCCTTATAGTCGTGAAAATACGGCACTTAACTACGTGCTTAAAACTCGCACTTTATTTTACTTTCACATAAACTTAAATGCCACCTATATAACTTTAACACATATTGTTTGACTTTGACAAAAGAAGTATAATTACCATGACTCCATTTTGAGACTGTCTAAATAAACAAAAGCCCTATCTTTTGGGGTCCAAAGCCTTGTAGTATAGTGCTTATAAAGCTGCCTTTTTAAACCTTTAACTTGGCTCTGTAAACAAAAGACAACAAAAGACCTGCTTTTTTCTTGCAAAAACTATTTCTCCGTCACTAAAAAAATGGCAAAACGCAGTGACAGTCAAACTGGCAAGCCATGAATCACTCAAAACGGAACGAATGAGCTGACCAAACTCCAAAAATGGCTATTGGATTGAGCCAGCCCCCGTAAATTCACCCAAAAAAAAACCGGGTCCCTTTTTTGATGACTCCCAGCTTATGCCGTCGTCTTAACGTGGGTGCAAAACAGACGTTTTTGTTTTTTTTCCTATCCCAACCCTTCAAAAGAAACCATTAGTCAAACAAAACAA
Organism: Stigmatopora nigra; assembly: GCF_051989575.1. NCBI lineage: Eukaryota > Metazoa > Chordata > Actinopteri > Syngnathiformes > Syngnathidae > Stigmatopora > Stigmatopora nigra. Next base: position 2,112,383 of record NC_135517.1, read on the forward strand.
AGAGCGCCATTTGAGCAGACGTGGCGAGCCCAGGCAGTAAAATCCCTCCACAACTCTCTGCCAGGTTAGTAATTGCTCTTTTTATAGTGCTAATTATTTCCTCTAAGGTGCGCACTGTTGCACACTGCAATTATACTTCGAGACTCTCTACGAGGTGAGCTATGTGGGCGGGGAAAACGGACAAAGTAGTACGTCGCAAAGCAACCCAATCAGATCGGACAAGTTGTTTTTTTTGGGCCGCGTTTTTAGAGGAAATTTGCTTGACACTAAACTGTCAGTACCGTATTTTCACGACTATAAGGCGCACTTAAATTTTGTCCAAAATAGACATTGCGCCTTATACTACAGTGCGCCTTATATATGGAAGAAAACCAAAAACGAAAAACCACCACTGTCGGATATTAAAAAAACACAAACACCTGAACTGAAACAATACTGTTAAATATGCAGATCAGCCATCTTAGTTTACAAAATCTTATTCAAAAAAATCCAAAACATCAACAATGGCTGGCTCTAGAGGTGACTGTGAAGTAGTGCGTGCTTCATACCTGGAAGTCAATAGCAATTACCCTATTTTCACCACTATAAGGCGCACTTAAGTCTTAAATTTTCTCCAAAATAGACAGTGCGCCTTATAATCCAGTGCGCCTTATATATGGAAAAAAATACAATGTGCCGTTCATTAAGGGTGCGCCTTATACTGTGATGCGCCTTATTATATGGTGCGCCTTATATATGGAAAATACAGTATTCAGAACTCAAGCTGAGTATGGATTTGCAGATGCTGGACAGGGTAGGTAGGGGACAGTTGGACATGAAAAATGTATAGTAATGATCAAAATAAGGTGATAAAAAGTAATAGATACATAAATGGTCAACATAATAAGTAGTAGTATTAGATCTTGATTAGGTAGGTCTTAGGTGCACAGTGATAATTTTACAATTGGCACACTGCGAGTCCCAGGGATTCGCTTGTCTGAAAACTGTGCGTCCCAGGAAACTTGTCACGAGTCCCAACATACTACGGATGCAAATAAAACATAAGCAACGATATATAAACATTCAGATTTAATTTATTTATTATATGGTTTAGGGTTAGGGTTTATTTATCATTGTACTAGTCTTTCAGCTCGTAGATCCTCCTCTCTTTGCAGCCAAAAGTCTTTTGAAATGTGCGTATTTTTCCTTGCTTCCCCCGTTTTGCTTCATGATCATCGATCGAATCTTCTGCAGTTCTTTTCTTACTAGTTGTATTTTTTAACTGCGAAATAACTATCCAGACTGTTTTGCTTTTTCTGAAACATTTTTTATCTTTCTTACACTATTACGAAACTCTTGCTATCGCTTTCTCTCCTTCGTCTGCTAGTGTCTGCTAGTCTCGTTCACGCGAGAATTATTTCGCAAAGATTATGTGGAATAAATTGGTTTGCTATCGGATATATGTGTTTTGGTTTTTTTTTTTGATAAAAATTTCTTTGCGTCCGAAAAAAGCACATTACTTGAAATTGTGCGTCTGGAAGAAAAGCTGTGCGTATCAGACGCAGGACGCAGAGGTAACGAGAACACTGGGTGCAGAACTTGAGTTGAATATGGATCTGTAGATGCTGGATAGGGTAGGTAGGGGTCAGTTGAACATGAAAATTGTATCAGACTGCCTTATGTGTGTATGTACTGTGACTATATGATTTATTTATTACCTTGTGTTCGGACTGACAATTGAAAATGACGACTGTCACTAGTGTTTTGTACACAATCGTAACCTCATTTTGAGCGATACCCTCCCCAGGGGAAGATTCTGGTCTTCTGCCAAAGTGTTTCATATACTTGCAGTGCTCCACTGGAAGCTATATTTCTGTTTTTTTTTTTTTTTGGTTTGCCTCCTCTATTCACATTTGTAATCATCATTAAACCTGAGATTTTCTCCACGGCTTCCAATTAACCTGGTTCTCCTTTCTCTTTGACCTCATCAGCATGCCATTAAGAATGGTTGGTCACAAGGGTCTTGTGCTCCATCGTTGAGCTAAAGACAAAAAAAAGCCAGTCTGGAGCTAAATGGTTGCCAAAAATTGTTGTGTATAAGAAGACCGAAAAAATGAGAGATCCCCCATGAGGTGCTACTTTTTGGGAACAGAACAAAAAAATGGCTTCAATGGAAGATGTGATTGGGCTCAGGAGTAACCTAAAGGATTAATTCAGTGTGGTCTTTGGGGATTTATGACCTGGATAACATGGAAAATGGATATTAATGTAATTGTTATGATGGAAAATGGGTTGTGGGAAACAATGTGATGTCATGAAACTGTATTAAACCAAAAGATGGACCCAAGAATGTACAAAAAGGACTTACTGGGTGAATTAAATCCTTGTGATATTGAACTTAATGGGCTTTTGATACATACAGTATCTTAGAAATACTATTTTTATTAAGAATTTCCCTTCAAAGTAATACATCTATTAAAACTATGAATATTGAGGTGGAAATTGTGAATCAGGGTTCGGCTTATATGCGAGAAATTGCTAAATTTTAAAGATTTTAAGGCAATTTTAAGGGTTCGACTTATATGTGAGAAAATATGGTACTAGTTTTTTGTGCATTTAAAATGCTTTAAGGAGTGCTAAAGTCAATTTTTGGTTATTAGCATGAAACTATGAATATGGAGGTGGAAATTGTGAATCAGGGTTCGGCTTATATGCGAGAAATTGCAAAATTTGAAGATTTTTAAGGCAATTTTAAGGGTTTGGCTTACGTGAGAAAATATGGTACTAGTTTTTTTGTGCATTTAAACCGATTTAAAGACTGCTAAAGTCAATTTTTGGTTATTAGCAAGAAACTATGAATATGGAGGTGGAAATTGTGAATCAGGGTTCGGCTTATACGCGAGAAATTGCTAAATTTAAAGATTTTTAGGCTATTTTTAAGGGTCCGGCTTATATGTGAGAAAATACGGTACTAGTTATCTTTTCAGTTAAACCCATTTAAAGAGTGCTAAAGTCAATTTTTGATAATTTGCATGAATTCTCCTGTCGTAATATGGCTGAAAAACCATGAATATGGAGGACAAAATTCTGAATCAGGGTCCGGCTTATACGCAAGAAATTGATTTTGAGGCAATTTTAAGGGTTCGACATATGCAAAAAAACACAGTACACATTTTCTGTTCATTTAAAGAGCGCAAAAGTCCATTTTTGATAATTAGCATGAATTTATTTGTCGTAACGTAGCTGCAAAACCAATATGTTGTTTCTTGTTCAATATTGATGTCACTCTCTTATTGCACGGTGAGTAATGCCTGTATACAAAAAAAATGGGAATAGAAAGGGAGAGCAGACTGTATTTACTTGTGTAGTGAGTCATATAAAGCATCCAGCCGGGCAACTTCACATACAATCTCGCTGAGTCAACATCACTTAGTGTCAGCGGACCGCGGAAACTAGTTAAGGCTCCATTTGTGCCTCCGTCGGCTTCAAACCTACGTCTTGTGGAGGAGGATAAAAATAGAACAACAAGCGTCTGGCTCAAATGCTTTAGTATCAAATTAACAGTGGGAAGATAAAATCCACAGGGTAAAAATCCTCTGGTTGTTTTTTTTTTCAAAATTTAGTCACTATTTTTGTGATAAATGCCATTTGAGAACAACTTCATTGTCTATTTTTAGTAATGATGATGATAGATGTCCAATTATATGGCTCTTTACATCCTTAAGTGAATTTAAATTAGTTTGACGCTTCTACAGGTCCAGTTTGATTGAAGAGGGGAAGTTTCATACCTGGCAACTTATGTTTTTCCTGTATTTTATACGTTTTTTGATCATTTCATATGGGTAAATTATGTATTTTTATATTACGTTGTTTTTTTACGTTGTAGATTACATTTTTTTTGTAAAACCAATCTCGTTTTATCCATTTGGGCTCTAATCTGAAGAGAGAAAGTTTCATACCTGGCAATTTACAAGTTTTTTCCCGTATTTTATACGGTTTTTGATCATTTCAAATCTTGTGACAACTATGTTATGGGAAAATTATTTCTTTTTAAATGATGTAGGTTTTCTTTTGTTAAAAACAATCTTGTTTTATCCATTTTGGCTCTAATCTGAAAAGGGAAAGTTTCATACCTGGCAACTCATACATTTTTATCCGTGTTTTACATGGTTTTTGATCATTTCAAAGTTTGTGACTTTTTTATGGGAAAATTCAGAATGTAGGAAATTTTAGACTTTTACGTCCGTCCATTTTGAAGAAAATTTTAGACTTTTACATCCATCCATTTTGTAGAAAATGTTAGACTTTTACATCCGTCCATTTTGTAGAAAGTTTTAGACTTTTTCGTCCATCCATTTTGTAGAAAATTTTACTTTTACATCCGTCCATTTTGTAGAAAATTTTAAACTTTTACGTCCGTCCATTTTGTAGAAACTTTTAGACTTTTATGTCCGTCCATTTTGCAGAAAAATGTAGACTTGTGTCCGTTCATTTTGTAGAAAATTTTAGACTTTTACGTGCGCCCTATGTGAGTAAATATGTGCCGTTTTCCATTTGTATGTTTATTTTTATCTCTTAATAAGGAGAATTGCAATCATTAATAAGAGTATCAATTGGCAGAAGTTGAAATTCTCATCCTTTACATGTCTTCAAACCTTCAACCAAAATATCCCCAAATATATATTCAAATTTAAGATTCACATAGAACTCTGGCTTCCCTTAAATGACCGGCTACTGCCTGGTTTTGCTTTTTCAATTGTAATCCCTCACACCAACATGAAAGAGACCAAGTAGATTCTGTTAATTAAAAACCAATTTACCTCTCGCCATAAGAAAAAGCATTCAATTAACTCGCGCATCTCTTCATGTGACGGCATAAACAAACAAACAAAAGCCAGTGTGCTGTTGCTTGTCGCCTTCTTCTGGGATTTCGATTCATTTTGGTAAACAGAGGCGAAGGTGGCGCTCTAGGAATGATCGTGGAGCAAAGGGGATTAAGGAATTCATCCACTGGCCGTCTATCAACATCAGCCAGGCGCCGCGTTTGATGCCGTAATTAACTTGGGCCATCTCAAGGCGCCACCCCTACGTATACAGGGGTCGTTGGCCATAAACACGAGCTCATGTAGGCTACAAGAAGGAGAGACATGATCCATGAGACCTCTCAAGGTCTCATGTTATACGTGACTGGACGGTTGGTCGTCAGTCTTTTGGTTGCCGGTCAAATGTACTTAGATATTAAACAGTACTTGGATAATAAACAGTACTTGGATATTAAACTGTACTTGGATATTAAACTGTACGTGGATATTAAACAGTACTTGGATATTAAACAGTACGTGGATATTAAACAGTACTTGGATATTAAACAGTACTTGGATATTAAACAGTACCTATATGTTAAACAGTACTTAGATAGTGAACAGTTTTTAGATAGTAAACAGTACTTGGATATTAAACAGTACTTGGATATTAAACAGTACTTGGATATTCAACAGTACTTGGATATTCAACAGTACTTGGATATTCAACAGTACTTGGATATTCAACAGTACTTGGATATTAAACAGTACTTGGATATTAAACCGTACTTGTATATTAAACAGTACTTGGATATGAAACAGTACTTAGATATCAAACAGTACTTAGATATCAAACAGTACTTAGATATCAAACAGTACCTGGATATTAAACAGTACCTGGATATTAAACAGTACTTAGATATTAAACAGTACTTAGATGTTAAACAGTACTTAGATATCAAACAGTACTTAGATATCAAACAGTACTTAGATATCAAACAGTACCTGGATATTAAACAGTACCTGGATATTAAACAGTACCTGGATATTAAACAGTACTTAGATATTAAACAGTACTTAGATGTTAAACAGTACTTAGGTGTTAAACAGTACTTAGGTGTTAAACAGTACTTAGATATTAAACAGTACTTAGATTTTAAACAGTACTTAGATATTAAACAGTACTTAGATGTTAAACAGTACTTAGGTGTTAAACCGTACTTAGATATTAAACAGTACTTAGATTTTAAAATCTTTCTCTAAGGTATTAAACTCTCTCTCGCAGGAATTAAACTCTCTCTCTTAGATATTAAACTCTCTCTCTTAGATATTCAACTCTCTCTGTCTCAGATATTGAACTCTCTCTCATGAATATATTTTTGAAAGCTGGCTTCAACAGTAAACTCTCTGTCACCATTTGACCGTTTTCATACTAAAAAGACGGAGAAATATTCCTATGGTATAAGCTCTATAGTTGATGCTATTTTTTTTTCTATATTGAGTATATCTGTTTTCCTTTTCTGACCGTTATATTAAACATTTCCTCTAGTATGATAGTTCTTAGAAATGTGAGATTTGCATTTTTACATTTCATACTTTTCGACTATCTTGCAAGTGTTAATTTATACTACTTTATGCCTTTTGAAAATATTTTGTAAATAATCCCAAATTAGACGCATTCCTCAGTTATGAGATTTGCCACCCAAAATGTGTTATTGCCCTTTGACCTGTTGTTGAGCTCTATAATTTGCCAAGAAATATTTGCACTCTTTTTGCACCCAGTGGATAAGAAAGTTGTTTATAGTTCACATTGCAGAGTTGTGAAGAATTTAACAAGAGGACAAACGATGTGTGTGTGTTTGTGTCTTGTTTTTCTCTGAGCTGTCTTTAAGTGACAGGCTTGGGTCCAATCATTAACCTGGGATTAGCCTGGTAGAGATGGAGGTCAAGGGTGGGCCAGTAAGTGACTTACTGAAATTGAAATGTACTGATTTTCGAACTGTGAAAAAAGGAGTCGTGAAAAAGAATCCTTTTACGCTAACAATTTACAGATTGCGATGCCGTGCCATGAACTCGAGCGCTTTCGGCATTAGCCCGAAGATTCTTGCTGAACCACAACAGTCTTTGAGCATACAGTGGTGCCTTGACATGCGAGTGTCTTGACATACGAGTGCCTTGACCTACGAGTGCCTTGACCTACGAGTGCCTTGACCTACGAGTGCCTTGACCTACGAGTGCCTTGACCTACGAGTGCCTTGACCTACGAGTGCCTTGACCTACGAGTGCCTTGACCTACGAGTGCCTTGACCTACGAGTGCCTTGACCTACGAGTGCCTTGACCTACGAGTGCCTTGACCTACGAGTGCCTTGACCTACGAGTGCCTTGACCTACGAGTGCCTTGACCTACGAGTGCCTTGACCTACGAGTGCCTTGAGATACAAGCAGTTTGAGGTACGAGCAGTTTGAGATCATGCAGTTTGAGATATGAGTAATATTTGGACGGAAAAGTGCCTTGACCTACAAGTGCTTTGAGGTACGAGCAGTTTGAGATACGAGTCCCTTGACCTACGATTGCCTTGAGATACGAGTGCCTTGACACACGAGCAGTTTGGGGTATGAGCAGTTTGAGGTACGAGCACTTTGAGATACGAGCACTTTGAGATACGAGCACTTTGAGATACGAGCACTTTGAGATACGAGCACTTTGAGATACGAGCACTTTGAGATACGAGCACTTTGAGATACGAGCACTTTGAGATACGAGCACTTTGAGATACGAGCACTTTGATATACGAGCACTTTGAGATACGAGCACTTTGATATACGAGCACTTTGAAATATGAGCAAAATTTGGACGGATGCCCTTTTTTTTTTATATGTATCCTATCTTGTGCTGACCCGGCCCATATGTCCATTTTTTTAAAGTCAATATGGCCCCCCCGGGCCCAAAAGTTAGCCCACCCCTGTTCTAGAATTTTCCCCTTCAATTTAGCCATCAGATCTCCAACAAATAAAGTTTACTTATATTTCTAAAATCTACAGAGAAAACCTAGAGCCAATGACATAATAGCAAAGGGTCACTTGCTACCAGAGGCCAAGAAAATGAAGAGGTAAATGCAAGGGAGAGGTTGGCTGGTCATTTTCCACTCGAATAAGCAGCTGATCTCACATTGTGCTCGGGTTCACGCCACATGAGCACCAGGTTGGGTCAACGCTCCACTTTCTGCCACAGCACTTTATTGTGTTTGCCGGCGGACTGGAACTCGCCGTTGACAAATGCACGGAGGCAAAGGCACGCCTCATCAGGATTCCCGAGATGTCCTTCGGTGAATAAGAGGCGTGAACCGGCTGTCAATCCCTAATTAATAAACTCTCCCTGGCCTCCCTTCTGAAAAAAACGATTGTCTGATCAATAGCCATCGTACTCCGCCTCAAATGGAAGCCAATTTATCTGCTAATATCCTGCTTGATAGCCAGAACTAGGCTGGAGATGACAATAGGGTCCAAAAGCCCCCTTGGTGTCTTATTTACGGTTTTAAAAATCGCCGCCTGCTTCTGTCTTCTTAGAAATAAGTTGAACAAAAATGTATTTTTTTTTTCCAGCGTGAGCCGGACGTTTGGTCGCCGGTCTTTTGGTCTCATTCGGTCGCCGGTCAAATGTACTTAGATATTAAACTTTCTCTCTCTTAGATATTTACTCTCTTAGATATTAAACTCTCTGAGATATTAAACTTTCTCTCTCTTAGATATTAAACTCGCTTAGATATTAAACTCTCTTTGATATTTCACTCTCTTTGATATTCAACTCTCTTTGATATTAAACTCTCTTTGATATTAAACTCTTAGATATTAAACTCTTAGATATTAAACTCTTTGATATTAAACTCTTTGATATTAAACTCTCTTTGATATTAAACTCTTAGATATTAAACTCTTAGATATTAAACTCTTAGATATTAAACTCTTAGATATTAAACTCTTAGATATTAAACTCTTAGATATTAAACTCTTAGATATTAAACTCTTAGATATTAAACTCTCTTAGATATCAAACTCTCTTAGATATCAAACTCTCTTAGATATCAATCTCTCTTAGATATCAATCTCTCTTAGATATCAATCTCTCTCTCTTAGATATTCAACTCTCTCTCTTAGATATTCAACTCTCTCTCTTAGATATTCAACTCTCTCTCTTAGATATTCAACTCTCTCTCTTAGATATTCAACTCTCTCTCTTAGATATTCAACTCTCTCTCATGAATATAATTTTGAGAGCTGGTTTCAACAGTAAACTCTCTGTCACCATTTATCCGGCGACCAAACATCCGAGCACCTTTTTCCAGAACCAGTCAACAAGGACAGAAGCGAATAAAAAGGTGTTTAACTGTCTTTTCTATTTTATTTGATTGGCTGAGCTTGGAATGTGCTTGTAAAATGGAGCAGATGAAGGCATTTTGCTTCCAATTTTTAACGGATGCCACGCTACGTAATTCTCCCTCGCTTGGCAATTTACAACCAACCCCGCCCAATTCCGATACGTGCCGGCTAATTTACAAAATCCGCATCCTGTGATAAATCTAGCCATTTGTTACTAGCCATATCTACAGCCCAGTCAGCAACAACAACAGCAGCAGCAGACGCCGTCCATCCGAATTCCGGTCATCTGTCTGCCAGCTTTGACAGGACAGATATTCCCGCTATTAGTCACAGTGACTTACAGTCGATGAATAATAGCATGCGTACTTTAGCAAAAACAAAAGCGCAGACGCGCTATTTCATACAAGGAGGGAAGGAAGATGGTCTCATCAGGCTGAGTGTTGACGACACCAAAGTGGGGGGTTGCAGACAGGTGCGCCCTAAAGGCAAGAGTCAGCGACCAGTCAGGGTCACGGCCAAGGAAACTGCTTCGTAAGAGGATTAGGGATAGTTTTCAGGGGTAGGAAAATGTCACATGCATGATAGGGGGAATGTCCTTGGAGTGAGAAAGTTTCAAGAAAAATCGGCAAGTTGGCTTCATGTATTCATTGGACGGAATTGAAATAGCTGGGTTTAGCTTTATAAGCAATGCAGGTGATTAACAAAGTGCAATTTAGTGATTAGAGTGGATAATGAATGAGATTGGACTAATGCTATGAACACATATATTGTATTTTCATGACTATAAGGCACACTTAAGTCTTTAATTTTCTCCAAAATAGACAGTGCGCCTTATAATCCAGTGTGCTTTAAATATGGAAAGAATTGAAAATGTGTCATTCTTTGGGGTGCGCCTTATCATGTGGTGCGCCTTATAGTCGTGAAAATACGGTATAAAGTATTTTCTCGCCGACTTCTTACCTTGGGATGACAAATTAGACCGCTAAGGACATGATTACTGCTTGTACTGATCACATAACTTCCTTTTTGAATTTGTCTATGTGAAGACAACACCCTTTTAGGAATGTCCAATCCAGAAATTGATTTATATAGTATCTTAGAAATACCAAGTATGATAATTTTTCTTAAGATTTTCCCTTCAAAGTTATACATTTGTACTCCCTATTAAAACTATAAATGTGGAGGTGTAAATTGGGAATCAAGGGGCGGCTTATACGAGAGAAATTGTCAAATTCTACGATTTTAAGGCAATTGTAAAGGTGCGGCTTATACGCGGGTGCGACTAGTATGTGAGAAAATACAAAATCTTTTTCAAAAACAAATGAAAAATGTAATTTTGGGAGATTTTTATTGGGAAAAATTAAAGTACCAATATTACCATTAGTATTGAACCAATAGTGTTTTTTTCTGGGCGGCTTATACAAGAGAAATTATCAAATTCAACAAAAGTGTGGCAAATATGCGAGAAAATACTAACTTTTTTTTCATAAACAAATGGAGAATTTAATTTTGGGACATTTTTATTAGAGAAAAAAACACTACCAGTATTACCATTTAGTAATGAACCAATAGCCTTTTTTCTGCATCCCGATAACAATTGTTGTATTGACTGAAGTGAAGATACTGTACTAGTACCACATTGACAGTGGAAAATTATTATTGATATTTCAGGAACGCTGGAAATTGATTTGTATTGTACAAAAAGGAAATGAAACTGTCTTAAGGTTAATGGCGCAGGGGTTATAGCATCACCTGATGTCACAGGCTGTTTCATTGCACAACAGACTGAGGCTTATGTGCCTTTTCGACAGGGCAGGTCAGTGGTAATGACATTACAATAGTTTATGGCATCACACAACACAATTTTAGGCATCACAGAGCAGCGCTTATGCCATAATATAACCGAGATTCAGGTGTCGTGATATGTTGTTTGAGCCTTTGTTTATCTCTGCATTTCAGAGATCAACTTGTCGCGGAGGAATATCTTAAAAGCCTCTTCAAGCATGTCAGATCGTATCTTCAAATTGAAGTAGCTCAATGATTTAATAGTGAAGCCTCTGACAATCAAATTTTATATTCTTTGTTTTCAGAACGGTGGTATGTAACACTACTACAAACTGAATAATTGTTTAAAACCATGTGATGGAACCTTAACTCTAAATTAAAAGCTGAACTTTAGTTTGAAAGATAACAGTTTATATCTGGAGTGCCGTTTTGGCACTTTGGACGTTTGGTCGCCCCGGACGTTTGGTCGCCCCGGACGTTTGGTCGCCCCGGACGTTTTGGTCGCCCCGGACGTTTTGGTCGCCCCGGACGTTTTGGTCGCCCCGGACGTTTGGTCGCCCCGGACGTTTGGTCGCCCCGGACGTTTGGTCGCCCCGGACGTTTGGTCGCCCCGGACGTTTGGTCGCCCCGGACGTTTGGTCGCCCCGGACGTTTGGTCGCCCCGGACGTTTGGTCGCCGCGAACGTTTGGTCGCCGCGAACGTTTGGTCGCCGCGAACGTTTGGTCGCCCCGGACGTTTGGTCGCCCCGGACGTTTGGTCGCCCCGGACGTTTGGTCGCCCCGGACGTTTGGTCGCCCCGGACGTTTGGTCGCCACGGACGTTTGGTCGCCACGGACGTTTGGTCGCCACGGACGTTTGGTCGCCACGGACGTTTGGTCGCCACGGACGTTTGGTCGCCACGGACGTTTGGTCGCCACGGACGTTTGGTCGCCACGGACGTTTGGTCGCCACGGACGTTTTGGTCGTCCGGGGCGACCAAACAAGTTGAGAAACAGTACCATACAAAAAAAGCACAGACAAAGCGATTAATCTGTATTTTTTTTTGTCCCTCTTTTTCGGGTCTAATCTTCCGTCGACTACGCCACTGGCAGGTCCCGCCTCTCAGCTTAGCAAGCAACAAAGAGGTTGGAGATTTGCGAAGAGGCTCAAAGTGAAAGAATGCCTGTTTATCTCTGTAACTCCCATTCTCGGGCATATTTGACAGGCACGTGTGAAAACACGTTTAGTAGTATTTCCCTCGCTGTCCCCTTCTATTTACCATTTTATTACTTTGCTTGTTTAGTATGCCAAAACATGAACGTGGTTTAGTCTAATGTGGTTTCTTTCGTAGAAACTAATTTTAATGGAATAAGAATGTGAACTGAATCTAAAAGCCGTAATTATTCGCCAAAAACAACTATGGAGGGATTGCAGGGCTCTTATTTACCTGGCTCTTATTTACCTGAGCGAATATCTTGATAATCGAGTGGTCATATTAATTTGGATAAGCCTCACAATGCTCTCGTCTGGTGCTCGGACGTTTGGTCACCGGTCTTTTGGTCGCCGGTCAAATGGTGAGAAATAGTTTACTGTTGAAGCTCTCAAAATTATATTCATGAGATGGAGTATAATATCTAAGAGAGAGAGTTTAGTATCTTAAGTACTGTTTAATATCTAAGTACTGTTTAATATCCAAGTACTGTTTAATATCCAAGTACTGTTTAATATCCGAGTACTGTTTAATATCCAAGTACTGTTTAATATCCAAGTACTGTTTAATATCCAAGTACTGTTTAATATCCAAGTACTGTTGAATATCCAAGTACTGTTGAATATCCAAGTACTGTTGAATATCCAAGTACTGTTGAATATCCAAGTACTGTTGAATATCTAAGTACTGTTGAATATCTAAGTACTGTTTAATATCTAAGTACTGTTTAATATCTAAGTACTGTTAAATATCTAAGTACTGTTATAATATATAATATCTAAGTACTGTTATAATATATAATATCTAAGAGATATAATATATAATATCTAAGAGATATAATATATAATATCTAAGAGAGAGAGTTTAATATCTAAGTACTGTTTAATATCTAAGTACTGTTTAATATCTAAGTACTGTTTAATATCTAAGTACTGTTTAATATCTAAGTACTGTTTAATATCCAAGTACTGTTTAATATCTAAGTACTGTTTAATATCTAACAGAGAGAGTTTAATATCTAAGTACTGGTTAATATCTAAGTACATTTGACTGGCGACCAAAAGACCGGCGACCAAACGTCCGGTCACGCTCTCGCCTGAACCACTGCGTCATGGCAGTGTACACAAAATACATATTCCAATATTTAACATCTGCACAAAACACAAAAAAATGCTACATTCTGTTAACGTGTGTGTACCCCGTTAAAGGTGGGCATACCCATCGCCAAAAAGTGTGTTATTTGTGCAGCCCTATGGGACAAGCAGACCATGTCAGAGTAGAGATAGCTTGACAAAATGATAGATCGCCATCACCCACGAAATCTATTGTTATGACAGGAAGAAAGATTTGCCAGCATACCGCAGCAATATCCCCAATCTGATAAACGCAAACAAAATGATATGCGCACAATGCTATGTTTGCAGAGACCAATGATGAATGGACTTTTTACGACATATCATATCGGGTGGGTTTTTCGAAAGTTTTTATTGTTTGGGAATGAATACAATCGGTGTAGTTTTGCTGATTCATGCTTGTTGTCCTTTTGACTTAATGTATTTTCTGGCATATATGTTGTATTTGTTGTTAAAAAATGGTGACTGAATCGAGGGTACGGCTTATATGTGCACAAGTTAGACATGACATGCACGAAAATGCAACTACATGATCTCAGAAGTACTATTTTCTTAAGATTTTCCTTTGAAAGTAATAAATTTGTACTCCCTATTAAAATAATGAATATGGAGGTGGAAATTGGGAATCAGGGGACGGCTTATACGAGAGAAATTGTCAAATTCAACCATTTTAGGGCAATTTTTAGGGTACGGCTTATTTGCAGAGGCGACTTATATGCGAGAAAATACAAAATCTTATGAAAAACAAATGGATAATTTAATTTTTGGGAGATTTTTATTAGAAAAAAAATACATTACCAATATTACCATTAGTATTGAACCAATAGCATTTTCTGCATCCCAATAACAATTGTTGTATTGAGTAAAGTAAAGATACTATACTAGTACCACATTGGAAATGAGGAAGAATATTATTGATATTTCAAGATCCCTGGAAATTGATTTGAATTGTACAAAAAAAACATGAAAATTGTGAATCAGGGAGCGGCTTATACTCGAGAAATTGTAAAATTCAACCATTTTAAGGCAATTTTCAGGGTATTGCTTATACATAGAGGCACCTAATATGCGAGAAAATACGAAATATTTTTCAAAAAACTAATGGAGAATTTAATTTTTGGAGATTTTTATTAGAGAAACAAAACAAGAGAAATCAGTACCAATATGACAATTAGTATTGAACCAATAGCCTTTTTTTCTGTATCCCAATACTTATTGTATTGGGTACAGATACTGTACTAGTACCACATTGCAACAGTAGAAAATTATTGATATTTCCCTGGAAATTGATTTGAATTGTCCAAAAAAACATGAAAATTGTGAATCAGAGGGCGGCTTATACGAGAGAAATTGTCAAATTCAACCATTTTTAAGGCAATTTTAAGGGTACGGCTTATACGCTAAGGCTGCTAATATGCGAAAAAATACGATACCCATCATTTACCGCTAGACGTCTCACTCTAAGCAGTTTTATTTGATTTTATAGGCCGCCAATTCATATGTATTTGAAGAGTCACATGCAGGAAGCACATGGCGTGTTTAATATGACCAGCCTAGCCACTCTCCACATGTGTTGACGTCTCCTACGGGAGAACAGGATAGCATCTGCCACCCTCGATCTATCTAACACATTTCTGGGAAAAAAGCCCAAACCTGCCACTCAGGAGTAGAAAGAGAGAGAGAGAGCAAAAAAAAAAATGGCATAACCACAAAAACACTGACTGCTCTGCAAAAAAACAAAAAAAATGCTATTATTTTAGATGCATGTAAGTATTCAATTGGAGTACGCAAGGTGCTCGGAATGATTTAATGATTATAATCGCCCTAATCGCAAAAACCATTTGTGCAACATGTTTCTAAGCCTAGGATAAAAGAACCATAGGAAAACCATTAACTTGAATAAAGGGGGACGTACACTGCTGCTTTTATTATGGATGCTCAGGAGCGTTGTCAATAAGAGTCCAGCTGTGTGTTTCACCTGGTTGGCTAGCTTTTACCATTCAATGTGGGGGGGGGGAGGCGCCATATTGAACGTGTTGTTTGGGCCATAGAGGACGTAGGAAATATTGTACTATATAGCCTATGGGTTAAGAAATTAGTCGGATCTGTCAGGTGGACAGTGCAAAGATACCGTATTTTCACGACTATAAGGCGCACTTAAAAGTCTTAAATTTTCTCCAAAATAGACAGTGAGTCTTATAATCCAGTGCGGCTTATATATGGAAAAAACAGAAAACCAAAAACGAAAAACCACCACTGTCGGATATTAAAGACATAATGAAACATTTACCGTATTTTCACGACTATAAGGCGCACTTAAAAGTCTTACATTTTCTCTAAAATAGATAGGGCGCCTTATAATCCAGTGCGCCTTATATATGGAAAAACAGAAAAATAAAAACGAAAAAACACCACTGTCGGATAATAAAAAAACACAAATGCCTGAACTGAAACAATACTGTTAAATATGCAGAAGCCATCTTAGTTTACAAAATCTTCCATCATATAGCTCCTCCCCCACTGCAAGATTTTATACAAAAAAATCCAAAACATCAACAATGGCTGGCTCTAGAAGTGACTGTAAAGTAGTGAGTGCTTCATACCTGGAAGTCAATAGCAATTTTTAGCGTATTTTCACGACTATAAGGCGCACTTAAAAGTCTTAAATTTTCTCCAAAATAGACAGTGCGCCTTATAATACAGTGCGCCTTATAATACAGTGCGCCTTATATATGGAAAAAAATGCCATTCATTGAGGGTGCGCCTAATAATGCGGTGCGCCTTATAGTCGTGAAAATACGGTAGGAAAAATAGTACTTTATATAGCCTATGGGTTGAGAAATTAGTCGAATCTGACAGGTGGACAATGTAAACATACTTGCCAAAGAGACGTGAAGGACGTTAATGTCCGCAGATGTTTTCGGTTTAACGCAGCGTGGTGCGCAACATGCATGCCAGGCCCGTCTATGAGCAGCTCGGGTGTGACAGATGTTGACAGCCCCGAGAGACACGGAGTAATAAAGACCGCTACCTTGTGGTGTCCTTGAGACTTGGTAGTAGTAGTAGGCATGATCGGAATATAATATGCATGACTTCCAAATCAAAAAATCGAAAGTGTGTAGCTCTCTACATGCTTTGGTTATAAGATTTAGTGGCAGAGTAAGTCTGCTCTGATTGGCTAACGTTAGAAGCTAACTTCGGAGAATTTTGCGACTGAATGACGATCTTTGACCAGAGATGGTCGCAGGATTAAGTCCATATTTTTGTTATGGTCAATCGTGTTGTAATTATTTGCGGTTGTGTTGCGGCTATTGGAATTTGCATTTTGGCTTATATCAATATACTATTTTATTATACTATGTATACTATTTCAAACATACCCCATAGCCCAAAAGTTAAAGAAAACCTGCATGTTCTTTAGTCACTATCTTGGATAATAAACTCAATAACAAATCAGTGGAAGCAATAGTAATGACACTTAATTTTTTCCCATATATAAAGCACACTGGACTATAAGGTTTTTTATCTATTTTGGAGAAAATTTAGGACTTTTAAGTGCGCCTTATAGTCGTGAAAATACAGTAACCCAATAACAAATCAGTGGATCTTTCGAGATATCTTTAGTGATATAAGATAAGCTCCTACTAAGTCGCAAAAGAAGTACACCAAAGTTAGACAACTCCATACTTTTTTATGGTCAATCATGTTGTACTTATTTACGTTCGTGTTGCGGCTATTGGAATTTGCATTTTGTACTTCTATCAATATACTATACCCATTTAAACCAAAGTAAAATACCCCCTACCCTCAAAGTAAACGAAAACCCACACATTCTTTAGTCATTATCTTGGATAATAAACCCAATAACAAATCAGTGGATCTTTAGAAATAGAGTTTTGTAGTTTTGTCAATATACTATACCCATTTCAACTAAAATACCCCAGACATTGGTCACTATCTTATATAATTAACCCAATAACAAATAAATTTCTGCACATTAGCATACACACCACAAATTCTCAAACACTCCATTGTGCTAAAAATTTACAGATTGCTGACTACAGCTTTGAGTGTTTGTGCACCAGTGAGACTGTAGCAGCCCCCAGAGTGTCTTATCTATTAATTCCCCCATTAAGTCCTTATCAACAGTATTAATGCCAATTACGATGCTCTTTAATGTGAAGGCAGGGCAGGCGAGTGGGTGCAAACTTCTCACTCTACAGTGACGTTAGAAAAAAAAAGTTGCTTTCTTGTAGTCAGGACCTGCCATTTTTATAAAAAAAAAGACGCATTCGCCTGAGGTAATTGCTAGCAAACATGGCATTGCTTGATATGTCAAGTCGGATTCGTTTGAGACGGTGCGTAGCGTGGAAAATGTGTTCATGATTGTTACTTTTAAAAACAAAACCTGAAGGAACTCAAGTACCGTATTTTCACGACTATAAGGCGCACAGCATTATAAGGCGCACCCTGAATGAATGACATTTTTTCCATATTATAAGGGGCACTGTATTATAAGGCGCACTGTCTATTTTGGAGAAAATTTAAGACTTAAGTGCGCCTTATGGTGGTGAAAATCTGGTAATTGCTATTGACTTCCAGGTATGAAGCACTCACTACTTTACAGTCACTTCTAGAGCCAGCCATTGTTGATGTTTTGCATTTTTTGTATAAAATCTTGCAGTGGGGGAGGAGCTATATGATGGAAGATTTTGTAAACTAAGATGGCATCTGCATATTTAATAGTATTGTTTCACTTTAGGCGTTTGTGTTTTTTTAATATCCGACAGTAGTGGTTTTCGTTTTTGGTTTTCTGTTTTTTCCATATATAAGGCGCACTGGATTATAAGGCGCACTGGATTATAAGGCGCAATGTCTATTTTGGAGAAAATGTAAGACTTTTAAGTGCGCCTTATAGTCGTGAAGATACGGTATCCGTTTTGAGAGTTAGTGTTTTTTTTTTCTAAACAGGTGTTGGTTGGGTTGCAAGCATATGGCGGAAAGTTTCACAAACATCGGTAGGTTTGACAGTGAGCACTTTTTGGGGAATGATAATTAGTTAGTGTTGACAGATCTGCTATGTGTGGAAAAGGCAGATGGCTTCTGTGCAGGTGGGCAGGAGGTGCACTGGTGCATTTTTTTGGGCCCAGGGTTTCGTGTTGTAGGTGTCTCGGGGGTATTTACAGGTCAGCTAAAAGGGATGATGAAAGATGAGAACACATATGAGGGGGGGAATGGTTGAGATGTTTGGGTTTTGGGTTTGAAAGGAATTGCAGTCATTGTGACTAGACGTTTGGTCGCCAGTCTTTTGGTCCCTTTTGGTCGCCGGTCAAATGTACTTAGATAAAAAACAGTACTTAGATATAAAACAGTACTTAGATATTAAACAGTACTTAGATATAAAACAGTACTTAGATATAAAACAGTACTTAGATATAAAACAGTACTTAGATATAAAACAGTACTTAGATATTAAACAGTACTTAGATATAAAACAGTACTTAGATATAAAACAGTACTTAGATATTAAACAGCACTTAGATATTAATTTCTCTCTCTTAGATGTTTAAACTCTCCCTCATGAATATAATTTTGAGAACTGCTTTCAACAGTAAACTCTGTCACCATTTGACTGGTGACCAAAAGGGACCAAAAGACTGGCGACCAAAAAAATCGGCGACCAAACGTCCGAGCACCGTAGTCATGGATGGTAGTGTTTTTAAGGTGTTCAGATATCATTTTTGCAGCTTTGGTACACATTCTAATACATTGTTACACTAGAAATTAAAGTGAGATTCCGTAAAGCTGTTTTTTGTGGATTGCAATTGGCAGTGATATAGTTCGTCCAATCGTGGCTCTTAAAAGCTCAATTGAAACTCTTTAAAAGTCAGTTTATTACACATGTCCGATCCATATGAAGTCGTGGGATGACAATATGTAAAAAAATATCCATTACAATCAAGAGTAGCGCAAAATCTCATTAATTCCAGAAAGATAAATTACTAGAATGCACAAACAAATCAATAAATATGTCTAGTTACAACACTTCAGCATCAATTTCATCATACGCATCTGAATATGATAACAATTAGGCTTTTCTCAAGTCAATAATGACGACAAAGCCTATGTTTGATTATTATTTTGTCAACCAGAGACCTACTTAGCTTTTCTAAAATAGATATTTTGTATACTCTCAACCTCCACTCCCAAAAACTCCAATCTTGACCAAAAAAAACAGAACAAATGGTTTATTTACGTACACCTCCCTCCCAACTACATTCTTCTAAAAAACTCCAACACCAAAAGATTTACTCATCAGAAATTATACCACCCTAAAAACAATATTTGTATCCAACCCACACAAAAAAATCCATTTCCCATAATACACTATGTCCCTTTTAAATCACATTGCCCCTGATTGACTGCATTATTTCCTACAGGGGGAAAGAAAAAACTGTTGTAAGACGAGCCCTGTTATTGGAATGGCAGTAATTTCTTTTTACAGGTTCCACTGTGTATTGTTTTATTTACCTTCCCCTTTTAAAATGTCAACCTAAGAGCTTTTTCATAGCCTCTCCCGTTGTGTGGTCCCTTGTTTTTTACGGTAGCCTCTTCAATCCTAGCTTTGATACATGCATGAGGGAAGATATCCTCAAGAAGACCAAAGAGGCCATTACCCAGGGGCCATTAGGCCTCTAGTAGACCATGTCAATGAGGGGTTGAGTCTCTGAGGTCCATAGATGATATAAACGTAGCTTTTTCGGCTATATATTCGTCCCGGATTAACACGTTAGCGGTTTTAGCGCTAACGTTTTGATACGTAGTTTGTTGTTCCTACTGTATTATGGGAGGGGAGGTAGCCTCGTTAATTGTAGTTGTTGTTCTTTCATGCAGAAGGGGGGGAGGGGGGGGTAGTGAGTCAGCGTCATCAAGGATGAAACGCTCTGACATTTCAGCATGAAAAGTCCCAGCATGCCTTGCGGCACATGATTTTGCGGATTGGATGTGTTGGGTTGTGGAGTTGAGGAGGGTTGGAGTTGGATTCTGATGGGTTTTTTTTGTGGGGGTGTTGTTGGTGATGGGGGGTGTGGTTTTGATATGGAATTGATGGAGTTTGGGGAAATTGATAGTGGATTAAGATAGGTTAAGTTGAAAGGGTGAATAGTTCAGATTTTGTCGGAAATTAGTTGTCAGTAATAGTTTGAATATTGCTCATTATTATGAGAATATAGTGTAAGGGTGTCCGATTCGGGTTGGTTTGCAGGTTTTATGTGGGTCAGACCATTTTAGATATAATATTTAGATTTTTTTTGTATAATTGGATTTAAAGAATTGGATTAAAAACTGTGATTATTCAGTTTTTTTAGATTTAAAACAATGTTTATTTTAGCTTTTTTATATATATATTTTTAGATTTTACTCAATTATTTTTGAACTAAACGCAGAAAAAATGGATTAAAAAATGAGGATTATTAATTTAAAAGGGGGAAATCAGATAATTTAATATACATCTATACTCTTCATTTTAATTTGATCCTAAAACAGAAAATAGGCACTTTTAGATATAATATTTAGATTTTTTTTTTTAATTAAATGGAATAAATGAACTGGATTAAAAGACCTGAATATTTTGTTTTTTATAGATCTAAAACAATGTTTATTTTAGCTTTTTTTAAATATATTTTTAGATTTTACAAACTTATTTTTGAACTAAAAACACAGAAAAAAATGACAATTATTGATTAAAAAGGGGGGAAATCAGGAAATTTAATATACATCTATACTCTTCATTTTAATTTGATTTTAAAACAAAAAGTCGGCACTCATCAACTTTCCCGGGCCACACAAAATGATCCGTGGACCAAATTTGGCCCCCGGGCCACCACTTTGCCACACATGATATAGTGTATACTTAACTGATTATCTTAAATAAGTAAATAGTTGTAATAAATCGCCCCAAAGCTCTTAAATCAAATCAGTTCATGACAGTTTATAATATCAAAAAAAATTGTATCATTCAAAGAATCCATATTTTATCTTATCACCATAAAATTGTTGATTTACGTCTCAGTTCCAGGGACATAGAACTCATAATTGTCAAAGAATTATGGAGTTTGAAGAACACATCGATTTTTTTTTTTGTTGCTTTTGTTGTCGTGCGGAGTTTCTCGACAAAATCGTTTTCTACTTTAGCATTTGTGTGAAATGGATCCCCCAGGGGGCAGTGAGGTGAGCTTTCTATTTTATCCTGTGGGAGGACAAAAAACAACAAAAAAAACAGCAAGAGTTTTGACTTGGAATGCTTTCGTGGATCTCGGGATTGGTATTGAACTCCTGCTGAGGTCTTTGCCAGGTCTTTGTCATCTTCTCCAAAACAATCCCCTTTTTGTTCTTGTCACGTTGCGGACAAAAATGGCAAAAAAAACCTGCAGGTCGATTTTTTTTTTTTTTTGACAGTATAGGGAGAAAACTATACTGAACTTTGGGGTTGTTGTTTTTTGTGTTTTAATGAGGAGAGATTAAAATATTTTCAGGTATAGTGGTTACTTAATGGGTTGGTGAGAATTAAATTGTACTTTTGTGAGATTAAAATCGAAATATAATGTATGTTTGATGGAAGATTGGATTAGATTAGGATTTTGTGTCATTTCGTAAATTAATGGTTGGAGTAGCAAGACAGGTGTAAGACACAGAAGACATTGTAGACCTAGCTAAAAAATTTGGAGCCACACAAAGTTGTCATATTAGTATATAACAACTTGTCCTATTGCAAGATTCAACTTGTAATACGTTGTAATTTAAGGCATTTTGTTGCTTATATATTATATTAAGTTATATTATATTAAGAAATAAAAAGTCATGCATTGCAATTTTTGGATAGAAAAATAAAATTATACTTATACGAGATTAAAATCAAAATTAAATGAAAGAATAGATTAGATTAGGACTTTATTTCATTATGTATTAGGGGAAACTTGTTGGTTGCAGTAGCAAAACAGACATAAGACACAGAAGACATTGTAGACCTAGTTAAAAAAAACTGGAGCCACACACAAAGTTGTCATAATAAAATATATAATATCAATTTGTCCTATTGCA
Source organism: Stigmatopora nigra (assembly GCF_051989575.1). NCBI lineage: Eukaryota > Metazoa > Chordata > Actinopteri > Syngnathiformes > Syngnathidae > Stigmatopora > Stigmatopora nigra. The sequence continues at coordinate 2,134,749 of NC_135517.1, forward strand.
AGATTCAACTCTTAATACAACGTTGTAATTTAAGTCATTTTGTTGCTTATGTTTTATATTAACTTATATTACATTACAAAAAGTCATGCGTTGCAATTTTTTAGAGAAAAATCTTATAAGAATATAATTATACTTTTGTGAGATTAAAATAAAAATATAATGAACATTAAATGAAAGATTAGATTAGATTAGGACTTTATTTGATCACATATTTGGAGAAACTTGTTGGTTGCTCTAGCAAAACAGACACAGAAGACATTGTAGACCTAGTTACAAAAACTGGAGCCACACACAGAAAGTTGTCATTTTAATATATAATATCAACTTGTCTCATTGCAAAATTCATCATCATTCATAATCAAATCTGATCACAAGGATATTTATAATGACTGGAAACTCATGAGTCACCTAAAAAGCAAATGTCTCAAAATATGCTATTGCATTCTGACTTCTCATTGGTTAAGAATAGCACCCATTCTCTAAAATGACACAAATATTAGTCCTTATCACCATGCTTTCCCACTTATGCTATCATTTTCACACAACCTCATCACATATAACTTGATTAACAAGAAAATATAGTCCCCCTAACATCCCCATTTTATTTTGAATCCCCTCTACCGGATGTAGTGGGCGTGCGATCAGGGCCGCCTTCACTCACGCGATGCTTAGAGAGAGAGAGAAACCGAGAGAGAGATAGTGAGCGAGAGCGAGAGAGGGAGGAAGGACGGCACAAAATAGGTACACAACATCCTCCTCCTCCTCCTCATCATCATCATCGGTGGCGGCGGAGTATCTGCCTCCTCTTCATCAGCACCTCCACTGCGAAGGAGTGACATTGTTTCCCCCGGATAGCAGCGGAGGAGTCCTCCAAATCCTCCCCACGTTCATCCAGCAGCTCCCGGCAAGCTCAAATCTATCACCCCCCACCCTTCCCCGAACCCCTTCTCGTCTCCCCCGGACTGGGTTTATTCTTAGCTTCGGCTGCGGGAGACTGTTATCCCCCCCCTCTCCGACCCCCCGTCCTGTCTCTCTTACTCCGTTAGTGGTCTTGTGTCCTGTCCTCTTGGGGGCAGTGAGCTGGTTTCTCCTACTTTGCTGAATATTTGATGGGGAAAATGGCGATCGGAGCCCCGTCGTATGGCGCTCTCGTGTTCCTGTGTATTCAAACTGTACTTCTCGTGTGCGCTTCCACGCCGACCGCCGGAACGCATCACTTCCCGCAGCACTACACGTAAGTGCTGGTCGATTTTTTTGAGGGGGGGGAGTGGGGGTCTTTGGGGAATGAAGTAGGACAGGTGACCCAGCCCAATAGAATGCATGATTTACTCATGTTTTTATGGCATGTGTGATGATGGGATTGTGTTGTAGTATTATATGATGATGTTTTATAATGTGGACCGTGGAAGTAGTGTTTTTTATGTAAAAGAAATTAGTAGTTTTTAAGTTGAGAGTGAAAATTTTGAAGGGTTTTTAGGGGGAAGTTACTGTTTTGGGTGTTTTTGGTGTTTTTTTAGGGTTAGTGACTGTTTTTGGTGTTTTTTTAGGGGTAGTGACTGTTTTTGGTGTTTTTTAGGGGAAAGTGACTGTTTTTGGTGTTTTTTTAGGGGAAGTGACTGTTTTTGGTGTTTTTTGGGAACTGAAGTAGTAGTTGTTATTATTATATTGTTGATTTATCATGTTATATCAAAATATATGATGTTATTAGAAGATAAAGTGGGAAGTGGTTTTGGTCAATGAAATGTAACTTTGTTTTTGTTTTTTTTCCAGACTTTTTAAAAAAAAATTTTTTGGTAAAAAAAATTAATAGTAGTGTTTTATTTATTTATCATCAGTAAATATTGGTTAAATGTAGTTGTTTTACTTTTTTTTATTTAGAGATATATATTTTACATAAAATGAAAGTAAAATCAATAAAAAAAATGCTTAATATTGATTTAGGGCAACATTATAAGTCAGTTATTTGAACTAAAACCTCATTTAAATGCCATTGATGATTAAATTTGACTGTGAGGGGCGAATAAACGTTTAATAACTCGTCGTCCAATCAAATTGGACATCTAGTGCCGTCAATTATAGCCGCTATCTTAAACAAAAAATAAACAAATCCAATTTCATGCAAAAAAAAACTGATTAGATTGAGGAAGCTGATTTCCAAGTTTGTTGTCATGGCGATGACACGTAACAAAGCACACAAAGTGGACATTTTAAAAACAAGGCAAATTGCCCATTTAAAATAAAATAAAAATGAAAACACGCAATTTGGATTAAAATAAATGAGAGCAAAGACATGGATGAATGCACCATGATGTCAAAGTCACCCCGGGATGCTCGTACAAAGCAGCTGATGGGGAAGTTGCATCAGGAAACTTCCCAAAAAATGAGTAAAAAATGCCACTTTAGCTGGCAGTCATATCTTAAATCATTTCTAGACCACAACTTGACTCTTCATAAAAGAATTATGGCAACTATAGTGTATATTTTTAGTGATTATGTTGAATCTAGGACCTGTTGTTCCGTAGTAACTGGCTTGAATCTCACCTCACTCATAGCTTATTTTGTAAGCCAAATCAATACATTTTGCTCATCTGTTTCATAGTCTAGAGCACAGGTGTCAAAGTGGTGGTCCGGGGGCCAAATCTGGCCCCTCACATCATTTTGTGCGGTCCAGGAAAGTAAATGAGTGCTGACTCAGTTTTAGGATTAAATTAAAATTAAGAGTATAGATGTATATTACTTTTCCTGATTTTCTCCTTTTAAATCAATAATTGTCATTTTTAATCAATTTTTGTGTTTTTAATTCAAAAAGCATGTTGTAAAATCTAAAAATATATTTTAAAAAAGCTAAAATAAACATTGTTTTAGATCTATAAAAAACTGATTATTCAGGGTTTTTAATCCATTTATATATAAAAAAATCATTTTGTAAAATCTAAAAGTATATTTAAAAAAAACTAAAATAAACATTGTTTTAGATCTATAAAAAACTGAATATTCAGGGCCTTTAATCCATTTATATATTTTAAAACATTTTGTAAAATCTAAAAATATATTTTAAAAAAAGCGAAAATAAACATTGTTTTAGATCTATACAAAAAAACTAAATATTCAGGCCCTCTTATCTAGTTCATTTAATCCATTTATATAAAAAAAAAATCTAAATATTATATCTAAAATGGTCCAGCCCACATAAAATCTAGTTGACGTTAATGCGGCCCGCGAACCAACCCGAGTTCGACACCCTTGGTCTCACGTAATGAAACTGTAGTTGAAATATAGCAATGAAAAAAAGAGGATTTCTTCATGAGGACCCCCTTGTCACATCACAGACATTCTCCATTTTTTTTGTCCCTGATGTGCCTGCCCATAAATGAAGCCTGCTTGCATCCTCTGGGGCTTTGTTATTGAGATGATCAAGGTGACTTTGAAGGCGGCGTCACTTAGCATTCAACCACGATTAACTCCAAACTGCTCTTAACGGCAACGTTTATTCGACCATCTGAGTCTTTGTATAATAAAATCAAAAGGAAATTCCCAATGGGATGAAATACATTTATTTCTGATTCAGTTGGTTTGTGATTATTTGTTCTAATCAGGTTTGCTTATAGTCCATGTGTGTTTAAGAGTGGATATATTAAGGCGGGGTTGATACGAAATAGGCAACAGGGTGGTTTGATTTAATGGATTTGTATCTTGTATCTCAAATTTTACTCGTATGTCAAGGCACTCGCATGTCAAGGCGCTCGCATGTCAAGGCAAAATTTGTCTCTTATCTCAAGATAAATATTTCCTCAAAATGTAACTTGTATCTCAAATTTTACTCGTATCTCAAGGTGCTTGTATCTCAAGGCAATCGTATTTCAAGGCTCTCGCACGTCAAGGCAAAATTTGTCTCTTATCTCAAGATAAATATTTCCTCCAAATTTAACTCATATCTCAAATTTTACTCTTATCTCAAGGTGCTTGTATCTCAAGGCGCTCGTATTTCAAGGTACTTGTATGTCAAGGTGCTCGCATGTCAAGGCGCTCGCATGTCAAGGCAAAATTTGTCTCTTATCTCAAGATAAATATTTCCTCAAAATTTAACTCTAATCTCAAATTGTTTGTATGTCGGGGCACTCTTATGTCAAGGTACCACTGTATATAATTTAACAACCCTTGTATTATGACAAAGGTTGATTCTGGTTGACTAAAAAAAAAAATATATATATATATGTATTCTTCTTAGCCCTTCTTGGCCTTCAGGATAGCAACCCGCTAGTTTTTACATGGTTTAGCTAGCATCCAGCTGCTTTTAAATCATCTCCTGAGCGTCTTGATCCATTAAGTCATTTGTTCCCGGCTGTGAGATGTTCACTGGTGATCACCATCCCCCTTTGATCAACTAATTCCTAATTTTAGCCCCCCCCCCCCCGTCTGATAGCGATCGGACCCCCGCCTTCCCTTCTCGGCGAGCGTTTTGGTCCGACTCAAGCAGTTTTACTGCAGAGTTTGCTGACCAGATATGTGCATTCATGAGGGGGAGATAGTGGGCAGCTGGGGAGGCTTGGGGTGAGGGGGGGTGCTGATGACAAGACCGTGCATTAGCTGATAAAAAGGTCAAGGGACCAATGGTGGGGCACCAACCACTTAGGTATCGGCTACATGCCAGGAAGTCTCTTACTAGCTGATGTAGGCTTTTTTTTCAATGCATTAATGCAGTAGTTTTCTTTTTTTTTTTAAGTGATTGTTGTGAAGCTCTTCTTGACTTTAGAAAACGCTAAGTTTGACAAAAAAAGTAGGGGTTGGCATGGGGGTGTTAGACTCGGGTTGGTGTTAACTTGATTTTATGTGGGTCGGACTATTTTAGATAGAATATTTAGATATTTTTTTTTGTAAATGGATTAAAAGAACTGGATTAAAAGCCCTGAATATTCAGTTTTTTATAGGTCTAAAACAATGTTTATTTTAGATTTTTTTAATATATTTTTAGATTTTATAAAATGATTTTTGAACTAAAAACACAGAAAAATGGATTGAAAAATGACAATAATTGATTTAAATGATAAGGCGGGCCAGATTTGGCCCCCGGGCCGCCACTTTGACACAGTACTGACTCCAAAGTTGTGGTGGAATACATTAACACCATTGGTTCGGTTATAGCACAACAAGGTTAGATCCAAGTGTGTGTATAGTAAGCAAAATTTATTTAAGTTAAATTTAAAGTTATGTTTTGTTACATAGTGTCACAAAAGTTTAGCACACGGAATTAGAACAATTAAAATCATGTTTTTCCTATTGTACCATCCAATTTTTTTAGGGCTGGAACGGATTAATTAGTTTTTAGTTGTTTTATATGGGAACTTTTGATTTGAGTTACGGGTAAATTGACAAACGTGCTTGGCATTAAGCTCGTATCTCAAGGTATTTGTTTTTTTTTTTTTTTTTTTTGTAATTTATAATGTTAGCTTTCTTGGCTACAATACTGCGTTTTGAAAGTGTCTATCCTTGACCGTAATGGTTTTATATTTATTGTAATTTAACATAGAATTATCTATCAATGTTGATCGTAGATGTGCTGTTGTAGTACCCATTTTTTTGAAGTATTCTGAAAACTTTAGTTGTACTCTGTCTAGAAAAATGAATGTGATTTAAATTGCAATCTCTTAATACTTTGTCACAAATTGGTGTACAAATGAGCTATTTTTTTCAACTACATTGAAGCCAATTTAACATTGAACAACTTAAACATCTTATCCGTAGAAACAAACATTATTTGAGTAAAAATGTGATTTTATTCGCATTTTCAAATGTCCTTTATCTTTTTCCCTCCTTCAGAATGATTCACTGGGCCGCACGCATTGAGAAAGAGCTGGAAAAAGTTCTTCAACACGTCACCGGAACTCAACAGATCCGTTCGGTGAGTTGACGTCACGTTTTCGCATCGTTAAATATGAGCGAGTCTGAATATGAGGTGTTATTTCAACTAATATGGTCGCGGATGGCGGAGGCGAGCTGTGATTGACACTATTTCAACATGTTTTCCACATGCTCACTGGTTTTAGAATGTACTCTGACATAGTAAATGGTTCATTACGGGTGACAGGGTTGTGAAATTTGGAATCTGAGCAGGTCTGGTAGGGTCGAATGCGGTTTTGACATTAATGGTTTGCAGCAATTCAGTTGACAAGGAAGGGTGCTGGATTTAAGATTAATGCCTGTTTGTAAATAGATACCTAGAGTGCAAGATGGAGGAGAAATGATGTATAGTGCATGTCAAAGTGGCAGTCCGGGGGCCAAATATGGCCTGCCGCATCATCTACCGTATTTTCATGACTATAAGGCTCACTTAAAAGTCTTAAATCAACTATAAGGCGGACTAAAAAGTCTCTAATCGACTATAAGGCGCACTAAAAAGTCTCTAATCGACTATAAGGCGCACTTAAAAGTTTTAAATCGACTATAAGGCGCACTTAAGTCTTAAATCGACGATAAGGTGCACTAAAAAGTCTCTAATCGTCTATAAGGCGCACTTAACTATTAAATCGACTATAAGGTGCACTTAAAAGTCTTACATCAACTATAAGGCGCACTTAAAAGGCTTAAATCAACTATAAAGTGCACTTAAAAGTCTTAAATTGACTATAAAACGCACTTAAAAGTCTTAACTCGACTATAAAGCGCACTTAAATGTCTTAAATCGACTATAAGGCGCACTTAAAAGTCTTAAATCGACTATAAGGTGCACTTAAACGTCTTAAATCAACTATAAAGCGCACTTAAAACTCTTAAATCGACTATAAGGCGCACTTAAGTCTTAAATCGACTATAAGGCGCAATTATAAGTCTTAAATCGACTATAAGGCGCAATTATAAGTCTTAAATCGACTATAAGGCGCAATTAAGAGTCTTAAATTGACTTTAAGGCGCACTTGAGTCTTAAATTTTCTCTAAAAATAAACATTGCGCCTTATAATACAGTGCGCCTTATATAAGGAAAAATTGTCATCCATTGAGGGTGCGCCTTATAACGCGGTGCGCCTTATAGTCGTGAAAATACAGTATGTATGTCGCAAATTGTAGACATTTTTAGCATCTTGCCCTATAATACAGCACTAAAGCTGTTGTAGGAGTACAAACAAGAACAGTTGGAGTGGAGATTGAAAAGGTTTTTGGGAGAGCCAACAGAGTGCAGATGAAAAGTAGCTGTGACAATTGAGATGAATTTCTAGGCTTTTTCTTTCTCTCTGTGTGAATGTCTTTTTTATTTATTTTTTTGAAGTATTTGTTATATTTATTGCAGACTGATCTTGGTTGAAACGATAGTAGTGGCTGCATTTAAAGCGGAGCACATGGATGCTGTTTATAGTCTTGATCCTTTGCATTTTTTTTCTGCATTTGATGTCTATGATGAGAGGCGGCCATTGTTTCCACGTCCTCGGGCTTATTCTGAGCTGTTTTAATAAACACGTGTGTGTAAAGTGCTCACACCCCCGCGTGCGCACGCTTAAACATGTTACACATTGTATACTTTGCTATATCAGCATTTTCGGTGATATATGACAGATTTATGGGAAATGTTAACTCTTTGAGGACCATTTTATGACAATAATAGGCGTCCAAATCGTGGCTACAGAGTCGAATTTGAGTGCTTTTTAGATCTTTAGTGGTAAATTTTAAGAGTTTTTTTTTACACAATAGTGCTTTCTGATAAGGTTTTATTGTTTTAAAAAATATATATTTATAGACTGGGGCTAATTTGGTCTTGTGACTTTGTTAGGATGGAATAAAAATGTTAAAATGTCAAATAAATAAAATTTTGACCATTTTAGATATAATATTTAGATTTTTTTTTAAATAAATGGAATAAAAGTGGATTAAAATCCCTGAATATTCAGTTTTTTATAGATCTAAATCAATGTTTATTTTAGCTTTTTTTACATATATTTTTAGATTTTACAAAATAATTTTTGAACTAAAAACACAGAAAAATGGATTAAAAATGACAATTATTGATTTAAAAGGGGGAAAATCAGCACTGAATATTGAGTTTTTTTATAGATCTAAAACAATATTTTAGCTTTTTTAATATATTTTTAGATTTTACAAAATTATTTTTGAACGAAAAACACAAAAAAAATCATTAAAAAATTGCAATTATTGATTTAAAAGGGTAAAAATCCGGAAATGTAATATACATCTATACTCTTCATTTTAATTTAATCCTAAAACAGAAAGCCAGCACTCATTATTTACTTTCCCGGGCCACACAAAATGATTCGGTGGCCCAGATTTGGCCCCCGGGCCGCCACTTTGACACATGTTATAAACAGTGGAAGAAAAATGTAAATAGTAAAAATCCTCAAGTAGTGATATCTTTTTGAGAACAAAAGAGCTAAGCAATGTGAATAATTGGCCATGGTAGGATTTTCGAAAAAAGCCTTCAGCTGAAACACGACATGCTGAATATCTTTCCTCCATTTTTTTTTCTTGTTACCCTTGATTACTGGAAACTGGAGAGTGATGCACATCCATATCAATATACACACAAATACTACACACAAATGCGTGGAAGGAGGGCGGGAATGCAATATTGCTTAATGGCTATTCGATTCACTCCAACTCGGCAGAGATTAATGTTTAATTTCATAGACGTTTTGCGTCTTGGCATCACTTGCCCTTGACGCCGGACGTCTTTGTGTGGTCAACTCGCCGCCTTCAGGTATATCACAACAGCCTATCAAAGGCCTGCGTCACGAGAATATGGTTTAAGGCAATTTTTGCGTGGAACTTTGTAGTGGGAATGGCTTTGGTTGTACTGTAATAATAATTTTCAACACTCTTTGTAATTGTTGGTTATTTTGGAGTACTTAAAAGTGGATTGGATTGAATTGGATAACTTTGTTCATCCCGTATATGGGAAATTTTGTTGTCATAGTAGCAAGAGGGTGAGAATACAGACACAGAAAAATACATTTTAGACATAAATAGGTAATAAGTAAGTTAATAAGTAAATATATACATATATATACACATATATACTTATACACATGTACACATGTACACATATATACACTTATATACACTTATATACATATACACATATACACATATACACGTATGCACATATGCACATATGCACATATGCACATATGCACATATGCACGCATACACATATACACATATACACATATACAAATTTTACATATACACATATATACACATACACATATATACATATATATACACATACACATATATACATATATATACACATGCATATAAACACGCATATACACATGTACACACATACATGTATACACACACATATATACACACACATATAAATATATATATATATATATATATATATATATATATATATATATATATATATATATATATATATATATATATATATATATATATATATATATATATATATATATATATATATATATATATATATATATATATATATATATATATATATATATATATATATATATATATATATATATATATATATATATATATATATATATATATATATATATATATATATATATATATATATATATATATATATATATACACATACATATATATACACACTTCTACATGTATACAGACTTCTACTTATATACACACTTCTACATATATATACACACTTCTACATATATATACACACGTCTACATATATATATATACACACGTCTACATATATATACACACGTCTACATATATATACACACGTCTACATATATATACACACGTCTACATATATATACACACGTCTACATATCTATACACACTTCTACATATCTATACACACTTCTACATATATATATATACACACTTCTACACGTCTATACACACTTCTACACGTCTATACACACTTCTACACATCTATACAGACTTCTACATATATACACATGGTTTTGTGGAGATTTTATAACAAAATGTGGACACAGCATCTGGTATTTTTTTCAATGATCCATGCGATTCACAATGATTTAAGATTTGGATTAGCACCATTTGTTTCTTTTCCCAAAAAAAAGGGCCATGCTCTCATATGGAAGTTTTTAAGAGTTCATGACTCCGCCTCCTTCTCTCCCTTCTTGCTATTGTGAGAAGTTACCTTTAAAGGGTAGAGTGGGAGCGAGCGCTACTGATCTCCCCCCTCCGGTCACCCGCCTTCTTGCTACTTGGATGTTACACAACAGCATCTTGTATCTGAACAAGTTTTTGTGGAGGAGATAGAGAGTACGAGTAGGTTCCTTTCGGATTAGAGTATTTGCCTTGAATATGCAGGTTGTCCATGTATTTCTATTGGTTCGTAATTGACAGCAAAGTTAGAATGGTGAAAATTGTAGTACATTTTGAAATATAATCAGTAGTTATTTATTGTGGTAGTGGTTAACCTTTAGTCCAATAAGATTGAGCTGTCATTGTTTAATTGCTATCAATTCAATTTTTTGTTAGCTTGGCAATGTTTTTGTCATTTGTAGTATTGTATGAGTTTTCTTAATAGGTTAAAAAATGGATTCCTGTAAATATATTGTGGGATAAGGTTGTTAAATAATGTCCATATAGGCCACCTTAGTTGAGAAAATATTCCTACACATAGCTACGCCTCCACTGCAAGATTTTATACCAAAAAATTCCAACCAATCAACAAGGGCTGGCTCTAGAGGTGACTGTAAAGTAGTGAGTACTTCATACCTGGAAGTCAATCGCAATTATCGTATTTTCACGACTATACGGCGCACTTAAGTCTTAAATTTTCTCCAAAATAGACAGTGCGCCTTATAATACAGTGCGCCTTATAATACAGTGCGCCTTATAATACAGTGCGCCTTATAATACAGTGCGCCTCATAATACAGTGCGCCTCATAATACAGTGCGCCTCATAATACAGTGCATCTTATATGTAGAAAAATGTCATTCGTTGAGGGTGCGCCTTATAATGCGGTGCGCCTTGTAGTCACGAAAATACGCTAAAGATATTTTACGGATATATCACATCTAGACTTTCCGTAAACCATCAACTGGCACGAATGACCAAACAGGTCAACAGAGTTTGGCCATGGTCTAGTTGGGGAACCATGTTTATTTTGCTTTCCGTCGCCCTCTAAAGAACTCTCCACCCGAATCGAGTGCCAGCTTTAGCCTTTCGCTCGACTACTTTTGCCAAACAACAAGCAAACGGCCAGCAAAACCAAGTGGACACGAAGCAGCGGTGAGCTGAACGTTAAGCAGCTTGAGAGCCGGTCAGTAACATTACTCGTAGCTTCACGCTTCCCGAAGCCTAACAGGAGAACATGAAGCTTCACAAATGCACCTTATATATATTTTTCTACCCTTTTTTATTGGTTTTGTGACACCGGCGAAGGTTATAAAGATTCCAGGGGAAAACGTGACGAGATGAATGCATCTATCAGTAAAATGCAGCCCTGTGTATAGATATCGCAGAGCTGGTTAGCATTAGACGCTTCCCTGGGAATGGCTATCTTTTAATATATGGGTTTTTAGAAAAAAAATAGATTATGTGGAGTAACTGCGTTTTTCCCAATGTTAGTATTACTTTTCTATCTTTTATAATGGCTTGCTGGTGCTAGGCTTTTATACACATTTTTGCTATATATTATTATTTTTTAGATTACCTTATTTTCTCGCATATTTGTCGCCAAAAAATGACAGTGTAGCTTATACGCTTATACTTATATGCGGCTAATATGTGAGAAAATACATGAAAACCTTTACCCCATTATTTTGCGTATACCGTATTTTCACGACTATAAGGCGCACCGCATTATAAGCCGCACCCTCAATGAATGACGTTTTTCCATATATAAGGCGCACTGTAGTATAAGGCGCACTGTAGTATAAGGTACACTGTAGTATAAGGCGCACTGTAGTATAAGGCGCACTGTAGTATAAGGCGCACTGTAGTATAAGGCGCACTGTAGTATAAGGCGCACTGTAGTATAAGGCGCACTGTAGTATAAGGCGCACTGTAGTATAAGGCGCAATGTAGTATAAGGCGCACTGTAGTATAAGGCGCACTGTAGTATAAGGCGCACTGTCTATTTTGGAGAAAATGTAAGACTTAAGTGCGCCTTATAGTGGTGAAAATACGGTAATTGCTATTGACTTCCAGGTATGAAGTACTCGCTACTTTACAGTCACCTCTAGAGCCAGCCATTGTTGAGGTTTTGGATTTTTTTGGTATAAAATCTTGCAGTGGGGGAGGAGCTATATGATGGAAGATTTTGTAAACTAAGATGGCATCTGCATATTTAACAGTATTGTTTCAGTACAGGCGTTTGTGTTTTTTTAATATCCGACAGTGGTGGTTTTTCATTTTTGGTTTTCTGTTTTTTTTTCCATATATAAGGCGCACTGGAATTTAAGACGCACTGTCTATTTTGGAGAAAATTTAAGACTTTTAAGTGCGCCTTATAGTCGTGAAAATACGGTAAATGTTTCATTATATAACGGTTAAGTACAAAATCACTCTTTTGTCAAATCATTAAGTTGTTTTGCAGTGCTTTCATAATGTCCAGGTTTTGAAGTACTTTATTCAATTCAAAGCAAAGTATCAGTGTGTACTTTGAGTTCGGTATATTACACTTTTCTTCTTTCCAACAAATTGTATCTCACAGTAATAGCTGTTTTGTCTGTGGGAGTTTTGGGAGTCTCCAAGGTTTTTCTTCTTCTTTACCTCCTCCACCTGAGCCAGTCTGGAATTGATTGGTCATACTTGTGAATCAGTTTAATTGGCTTGCCTCACTAGTGGGTGGCTCTTCAAAAAACTGCCACGGAATACCAAGAAAAGCGTTTGATCGTGTAAGACTCGGCTACCTACGTCCTTTTCCTATTCTGCAGCTGCTTTTTGGCGGTCTTTTCATCTGTCTTGTCTCGTTTTGGCATAAAAGAACAAAAACACATCTGGAAAAGAAGGACCCTTATCCAACATATCACCCATTTTTATTTCCTCAGTCTTCTTTTGCTGGACTCACTCTCATCTCAATCTGCCTTTGGCCTTTTTCCCAGGGCTCCCTTTTTGCTTGATAGGATTTATGCTCCAACACTACAATTGCCGCGTTACAAAATATACTCACTCATGTGCGCCTTGTGCTTATTTCTACGCACAAATACATAGCCTAGGTTGGTTTATGTAACTTTTGTTTTTGTTTTTAGGCCTGAAGATTTAAAACATTGATTTTTAAGGATTCATTTTTGGATTGGCGTAATGTGGGAGGGATAAAATACATTATTTTTGATAGACATGATTTTAATACAGGTCAAGTTGTATGTTTTTCACGTATTTTAGACGTTTTTTCGGATTATTTCTAAAGTGGGAGGGGATAAAATACATTATTTTGATAGACATGATTTTAATACAGGTCAAGTTGTATGTTTTTCACGTATTTTATACGTTTTTTTGGATTATTTCTAACGTGGGGGGATAAAAAATTTATTTTGATAGGCACAATTTCATAGATGTCAACTTGTACATTTTTTTCGTATTTTATACGTTTTTTTCGGATCTTTTCTAACGTGGGGGGGATAAAAAAATATTTTGATAGACACAATTTAATACATGTCAAATTATACGGATTTTTTTACATATTTTATACGTTTTTTTGGATCATTTCTTATAGCGGACGCCAAATAACTTTTGTACGGATGGAATATTTGCACCAAAATGAAGATGGCCGACACTTGTTGAGAATGTACACTTTGGGGTTTCTCTCGGGAAAAGTAGGGGCTTTCAAAATAAGAGTTGCCTATACATTTTAAGACAAAAATGTTGTATTACTAACATAGGGATGTAAAGAACCAATGTCATGATGTTGAGATAATATATAGAGGACAATTTAGAGTGTTTAAGCAGTCTGGTATAGATGTTTTTGGGATGTGGGAGTAAACTGGAGTACCCGGAGAAAACCTACCTAAGCCTGAGAAAGACATGCAAACTCCACAGAGTAAGGTATGGGATTGAACCCTCGATTTCAGAACTGTGAGGCTGACATACTTTTATCCCGTATTTTATACGTTTTTTGATCCTTTCAAATTTTATATGCCGTAGAACAACTTTTGTACAGGATTTTTTGAAGTATTTTTGTAAAACCGATCTTTTTTACCCATTTCGGCTCTAATCCGAATAGTAGGGGACAAAAACGTCTGATAATAGTATTAATAATAACTTCCGCCTTTTTACTATATAAATATAGCATGTCAGAAAGCTGTACATTTTGTAGAAAATTTTAGACTTTTATGTGCGCCCTATGCAAGTAAATATGTATTCATACATATTTCTTTATATTGCTCAAGGGCAATTGTAATCATTAATAAGGGAAGCAATTGGCCAAGGTTGCCAGGTATGCAATTAAACATCGTTATTAGGACTATTATTTATTACCCCAAAAAATATTCTACACTTTTTCAGGATTAGAAACACTAAATTAGTTCAAATTTGAACAAAAAACAAGAATTTAGCGTGTTTTTTAAAGCTTCAAAAATAAATTTCACTTCACATTCTTTAGAGGGCGCCCCTGAGTCCACTCCAAATAGTACTATACTGTAGTATTTCTACCAGTTCTTCCAACCGAGACAGCAAGCATTTACTTGATTTAGGTTAATCAAAGATAATGGTCTTTGCTGCTGTCGGCCATTGTTGTTCATGCCACCGTGTTGTGCTATTTTAATAATAGCTTTCACTTTCCAGTGGGTTCAATAGCGGGACACCTCCAAAGACACACTGGTGATTACATGCTTACTACAAAAAGCCTATCATTGATATTTTTAGGCTCCGCTACAGACGATTTAATTGGCTAGCCTTCTAAAAACGTAGCCAGTAATCTTCGGAGTTTGTTTATTAAAAAATCCGACACAAAAAAGTGCTTCACTTAGGCCGTCAATCCTTCCAAATGCGTCCAGTCTAGTCTTGCTCTTTTTCAGTTGAAATAAACAGCACTAATTGGATAATTGAAATGGCTTTGGGATAGGAATTTTTTAGCTTTTATGTGATTTTTTTTTAAAGAAATACAGTGTTCCCTCGCTACTTCGCGGTTCAGGTACAGCGGACTCAGAGCTTTGCGGATTTTTTTGGGAAAAAAATACAAATATTACATTAAAACAACATATTTTACAGTTTTTTTTTTGTTATAACATGAATTTCACTCTCTCTACCCATATTCTATATGGTGTACTGTATACTGGGGAGTAAAATTTATTTTTTAATTAAAAAAAAAAAAAATAAATAAAATTAAAAAATTGAATTAAATTTAAATTAAGCATTTTTGAAGGGGAATCCCTACTTTGCGGAAATTCACTTATAACCGAGGGAACACTGTATTGTCTTTTTATAATGCACTGTGCTCCAGATTTGTATATGCTGGACAGTGTAGGTAGGGGACAGTTGATTGTCTTTTATAATGCTATCTGCCCCTTTAAGGCAATGTGATTTCTTAATGTTTTGATCAAAAACACATTACACATTGACAAAAAAATCTTTATCACCAAACTTTGACTATTTAAGAGTCTTTTGATCATTTTTTTACAACCCTAATTTACACAACATGGACTATCAATATATATTTTTCCCCCCATGTATTAAAATTTCACAGATACTTAACAAAATACCCGCCATTTTTGAAATGACCCATAAATTGAGTGAGGATTTCGAGCGAGCCGCTTATACTTGCTACAACAAGTGTGTGTGTTATTGTGTGTGTGTGCGAGGGTTCTTGCAAGTCAAATCCTACAGTAGTATTTTGGTTTACTGCTTGTCTTGGCTGTTATGGCTCTGTAGCGCCTTCTAGAAGGCAGCAGGTTGAAATGGTGGAAGCCGAAATGTGTATTGTCTTTTATAATATTCTCTACCCTTCTAAGGAAATGCCATTTTTAGATGTTTTTGATCAAAAACACATTTACACAAATCTTTATCACCAAACTTTGACTATTTAAGAGTCTTTTGATCATTTTTTTACAACCCTAATTTACACAACATGGACTATCAAGATATATTTTTCCCCCCATGTATTAAAATTTCACAGATACTTAACAAAATACCCGCCATTTTTGAAATGACCCATAAATTGAGTGAGGATTTTGAGCTAGCCGCTTAGACTTGCTACAACAAGTGTGTGTGTGTGTGTGTGTGTGTGTGTGTGTGTGTGTGTGTGTGTGTGTGTGTGTGTGTGTGTGTGTGTGTGTGTGTGTGTGAGGGTTCTTGCAAGTCAAATCCTACAGTAGTATTTTGGTTTACTGCTTGTCTAGGCTGTTATGGCTCTGTAGCGCCTTCTAGAAGGCAGCAGGTTGAAATGGTGGAAGCCGAAATGTGTATTGTCTTTTATAATATTCTCTACCCTTCTAAGGCAATGCGATTTTTAGATGTTTTTGATCAAAAACACATTACAAATTGACAAAAAAATCTTTATCACCAAACTTTGACTATTTAAGAGTCTTTTGATCATTTTTTTACAACCCTAATTTACACAACATGGACTATCAATATATATTTTTCCCCCATGTATTAAAATTTCACAGATACTTAACTAAAATACCCGCCATTTTTGAAATGACCCATAAATTGAGTGAGGATTTTGAGCTAGCCGCTTAGACTTGCTACAACAAGTGTGTGTGTGTGTGTGTGTGTGTGTGTGTGTGTGTGTGTGTGTGACTATGCGGGTGTGTTTCTGTGAGTTTGTATGAACCCTGAACCACTAACTCATTTCACACACCGACAAACATCAAAGAGGGTTCGAATTAACCTCGCGCTGTCCACTCTGTATTCCACACGCAATTTCGCATTTTCTCGCTGTTCCACCAAGCTGACATTCATATTGAAATGAAACAGATGGAGTTTTTTGCCCTACAACCGTAGCGGCGCCCATCTCGTCGCTGCGGGAAGATCAGACTTCAAACGAGTGGCAAAATCACTGGGGGGAATAAAATAGGAATGCGTTTGTAGGTGTTGAGGTGGAGTGTCTTGGAGCGGAAGTTTTTTTTTGGATGCGGGAATCGTGTTTTTCGTGATTATGGTCGGTAAATCGGGGATTTTTGATTTAGTGGAGGTGATGTCGTTTTAGGGCATTTTTTTCGTTGTTATTTTATTGGAAATTGAATAAATATACTCAAAGATATTTATATTTATCATAATTTTTGGACTATATGTAGCCAAAGAATACTTAATGAGGGGGACATAAATAAATATACAGAAAAAAGGTACTGTATTTTTGGACTATAAGTCGCACTAGCCAAGGAATACAATATGATTGGGGACTTAAATAAATATACACAAAAAAAGGTACCGTATTTTCGGACTATAAGTCGCACTAAGCCAAAGAATACATAATGATGGGGACTTAAATAAATCTACACAAAAAAGGTACTGTATTTTCGGACTATAAGTCGCACTAGCCAAAGAATACACAATGACGAAGACATAAAAAATATGGCGCACATAAATAATGGGAGGGCCATTTTTTTATATTTTGTCAGAAGCCAAGAATGTTAAAGTAACAATATATTGGAGAACATCTGGCCAATTAGGCATTTAACAAAGTTTTCATAGTCTAAAAAAATTAAATAACTGTGGGTGAACAAAAAAAAAAAAAAACTGTTGCTGGTAAAAAATAAATAAATTACCAAGCTATGAAAAAAGTGTGACATTTAGTCTGGAAAATACGGTACTTTTTGCTAAAAAGCTTAATTATTTTCAATGGCTGGACGTTTGGTCGCCTGGACGTTTGGTCGCCCAGACGTTTGGTCGCCCGGACGTTTGATAAAAACTCTGTCACCATTTGACCAGCGACCAAACGTCCGAGCACCCAATTTTCTCGATAATTCTGAGCCAAAGAGTTAATAGGCGTATTTAACAAATCTTCTTTATTTACCACAACACATACTCTACATATTTAACAACTCCAACTTCTGCTTCACTTTCACAACAAATATGATCCCTCTCTCATACACAGCTTCATTTAAATAGCCAAAAATGTCAAAACCACCAAAAAAATAGCACCTTATTACTGGTTAATCATTAAACCAAAAAAAACCTAAATAAATAAAACCCCTCAAATTAAACCTACTCCCAATTGCTCCGCCTCCAAGCCCAAAAGAGTTACATAAGACATTCCTTCATTGTGTTACCATTGCGTGGGTCTGTATTAAAAAAAAAAAAAGCAAGAGAGAAAACAATAGGCCCAACATGCGATAAAACAAAACCCCTCCCACGCACAAACGCCACACATCACCGCACACTGACAGTTATTACGACTGATGAAACACCGTAATATTGTCGTTCTGGTATTATATTCCCTTCAACTGTCCTCTCGGTCGTAGAGTTGTGATTTAATCTACAAGCAATTTGCATGTTAGCGTGCATGTCTGCTATGTATTACTTGGCAAACACAAGGAGAAACCATAATGATGCTGCACTGGAAACACGATTGGTCTCCAATGTCTGTAAATTTAAACCAATAAACCCAAAGAGTGACAATATGAAAAGACTATTTATTCATTGCAAAGTACCCAAGCGTATATTTGCAGGTTGTACGAGTAAAACGAGGCGAGGAAAGTGGACGGTCTTGCAACCTCTCGAGAGACAATAAAAAGGCCATCGGGGAAAAGCAGAAGAAGGCATATTAATGAAATATGAATGCGTCTGCTGGATAGCGTCGTCACCCTCTCGATGGCGGAGGGATATTAAAAATATACAGCGTTTTTCCCGCACACAATCAGAACAAGGATCAGGGTAACGCAATTTCACCTTTTTCTGAGCATGCTACCTGTTTCACCCGACTATATATTGGAAATTGAAGTCGTCTAGGTGGAGGGAAAGGATGGAGAAGAATTAAATTAGGTGCTTGTAGGAAGGAGGAATCGAACTTTGGTGTTGAAGCAAGGTGTTGAGATGAAGAAATTAATTGAGGACTTTAGCTAATCTAAAAAAATAATGTGTTTGATAACAATGTCCAATTATGATGTGTAAGGTTATCTAAAATGCAGCTAGTGTCAAAAGTTCCCAACTTAAATATTTTTTTTTTAACACGGCATGATTGGGAAAATGTGATTCCCCAAGATTGCCTCTGATTTGAGAATTTTGATAAACAAATCAACTTGAAAATAAGTGGCGACCAAAAGACCGGGGCGACCAAACGTCCGGGGCAACCAAACGTCCGGGGGCGACCAAACGTCCGGGGGCGACCAAACATCCGGGGGCGACCAAACATCCGGGGGCGACCAAACGTCCGGGGGCGACCAAACGTCCGGGGCGACCAAACGTCCGGGGCGACCAAACGTCCGGGGCGACCAAACGTCCGGGGCGACCAAACGTCCGGGGCGACCAAACGTCCGGGGCGACCAAACGTCCGGGGCGACCAAACGTCCGGGGGCGACCAAATGTCCGGGGCGACCAAATGTCCGGTCACGGAAAATTGGGCGGTGTGAGCGTAGCTTTTGTTCTCGTAATGGTTTGACGGTAACATCCATTGCTTCTTCCCGCTAAACAACCTTAACCTTTCAACCCGGCACTGTGGCTTTCCCGCCGTGTTCATCAGCTAAAGTAAATGACACAGCGCTACTACCGTCGTCATGACTGTGCTCGCTAATCACATTTGACAGTGTGTGGCCCCGTTGTGGCGAGCCCCGCAACATGCTGAAACAAACACTTTTCCCAACGTCGCAGCGGAGGCCCCGCTTGTAAACGTTGGGGCTATGAATAATTCACATGCACTCAGCTGAACTGATCAAGGTGGGATTGTATTGTGTGGCTGTTGTGTTTGTGTGCTTGTAATTCTTGCTCTGCTGAGTAGGGGGGGAAAGAATAAAGTGGTTTGGGCTGGATTGGATTTGATAGATGCTCCTTCTAGGACATGATTGAAGTCTTTTTAACGTAATGCGGACGCGGGACAAAGTGTGTGTGACCATTAGAAAGCAATGTGGCTGCTTTGTGGATTGATATTTTGGTAGTACAGTGTTTGCCAAGTACAGTTTTTGCATTGGAAAAATCTCAAGGGACACCACTAGATGAAAATGGTATTTAAATCTACTGCTTATATTTAAAATAGACATTTTCATCAAAGTTTTATCGATGGGAATTATAAAAATAAAACCCAAAAATAGTCCAAGATTTTCCTATATTTTTACACTGACATAATATCAACAAATGTTGAAGTCTATGGAACCCAATAGGAATTATAAAAACTCCCAAAACTATTCCAAAATCATCCAAAATTTTTACACCGACCCCAAGAGGAACTATAAAACCTCCCAAAACCTTCCAAATTTTTTTTACACCGACCCCAAGAGGAACTATAAACCCCCCCAAAACCTTCCAAATTTTTTACACCGACATAATGTCACCAAAAATTGAGGTCTACGGAACTCAAGAGGAACTATAAACCCCCCCAAAACCTTCCAAATTTTTTACACTGACATAATGTCACCAAAAGTTGACGTCTACAGAACCCAAGACAGAGTTATAGAAAAAACAAAACTATTCCAAAACCATCCAAGATATTTACACTGACACAATGTCACCAAAAAATTGAGGTCTACGGACCCCAAGAGAAATTGTACAACCCCACAAAACCTTCCAAATTTTTTACACTGACACAATGCCACCAAAAATTGAGGTCTATGGAACCCAATAGGAATTATAAAAACCCCCAAAACCTTTAAAAAAAATGTACACTGACATTGTCACCAAAAGTTTACGTCTAGAGACCCCAACAAAAAAACCCAATTTCCCCAAAACCTTCCAAAATTTTAACACGAACATTATGTCACCAAAAATTGACGTCTACAAACCCCAAAAAACTTTCTGTTCAAATCAAGTAAAAATATGTAATGTTTATAATCTCAATTTAATGACTTTTACTCCCAAAACTTCTTAAATCTCCTAAAATGCCATAAAAAAACAAATGATATTCTCACACAGACTTTCCTTCACCAAAACCCTCAAAATCTGCCAAACTTTTGCCATTTCCAGCATTGCCAAATCTTAAATATTAATTGATTAAATCAAACAAGGCTGAGCCTCCAAACCATTTTATTTTATTTTCAATCATTTCAGCGATTCCTCTGCAAAATAGGAAAGAGAAATACAGCTTGTCTCCTGCTAACCCGCCATTAAAAGCGAGTTACCCAAGTGAAGAAATAATCAAATCTTATTCATCCAGCAAAAAACTCAAAAAAAATAAAAATCAGCCATCTTTTTAATTGGGTTCATTTGAGAAAAGAACGTTCCTCATGCTTTTGACTCCCGACTCTCCACAATGGAGGCCTTCTGGGCTATTTATTCTTGATCATTTCAATTGGGCTAATGACAGAAGATGATATTTTTTGAGCATGAGTGCATAGACGACGTCTAACGACTTGACACTATCTCTAAAGTCATTGTATTTGAACGAGCTCTCACCGCTTCCCATTACATGTCTGTACAGAGGAAATTATCTCATTTATTAGCTTGGAAATAAGGAACGTAGGTATTAGAACCAGACACTTAACTCTCTCAAAAACACACCAAAAAATCCCTAGCGACAAGACTAGCTAAATTGGAGAAGTTAGCTCGGGGAATGAGCATTTGATTAGCATTTTTTTTGGGTTAAAGCTTTAAAAAAATGTATGCACGGCAGTGATTGTGGGTTTTTAAGAGGATCATTCTTTTGCCTTCAAGTCCGTCCGGTCTAAAGTCCTTCACATATTTCACATGTGAACATAAAAAATGGCACAGCGGGAAGCTACACATTGTACTGAGGATTAGGTTTTGCATGTGTATATCTCACCATGCCAAACTACAATGCTACATTTTGTTAGAATTATTATGGTCGCCCGGACGTTTGGTCGCCCGGACGTTTGGTCGCCTGGATGTTTGGTCGTCCACTATTCTGGTCGCCCGGACTTTTGGTTGCCACAATTTTGGTCGCCCGGTCGTTTGGTCGCCCACAATTCTGGTTGCCCGGACGTTTGGTCGCCCGGACGTTTGGTCGCCCGGACGTTTGGTCGCCCGGACGTTTGGTCGCCCGGACATTTGGTCGCCCGGACGTTTGGTCGCCCGGACGTTTGGTCGCCCGGACGTTTGGTCGCCCTGACGTTTGGTCGCCCGGACGTTTGGTCGCCCGGATGTTTGGTCGCCCACAATTCTGGTCGCCCGGACGTTTGGTCGCCCACAATTTTGGTCGCCCACAATTCTGGTCGCCCGGACTTTTGGTCGCCTACAATTCTGGTCGCCCGGACGTTTGGTCGCCCGGACGTTTGGTCGCCCGGACGTTTGGTCGCCTGGACGTTTGGTCGCCCGGACGTTTGGTCGCCTGGACGTTTGGTCGCCCGGACGTTTGGTCGCCTGGACGTTTGGTCGCCTGGACGTTTGGTCGCCTGGACGTTTGTTCGCCCGGACGTATGGTCGCCCGTACATTTGAAATATCAAAAGAAAAACAAGGACTTAAGTATTAACCTACTCATCACTCATCATTCAAGTAAAAAGAGGAACTTTGTGTAATAAAGGGCTCCCCTGTGATAACAATTGTACATCCCAGCTCAGCATGTCAATTACAAAAGGTCTTAAGTAGGGAAAACATCTTTTAAACGAAGCATAAAACCAGTTTTTACTCGTTTTTCGAGCGTTTTCCAGAGCATGTCGGTGACTTTGAATGTCCCACGCTTGCACTTTGTACCAAATACTGATTGACAGGTCTCTGGAAAGTCGCCTTTAGTTTTGCGCCACACAATTTGAGGAGATTGAAGCCGCCTCTTTGCGATTCTGTCAATTGTTTTTCTTGTTCTGAACCCTCTGATAAAAGGCAAGTTTCTTTTGAAACCATGATGGTAAGCAATGTGGGCTCACATAATGAAAGGGTTTTGATGTAATGTCAGAGCTGTCAGACGAACAAAAGGAAAGCAAAAGTGGTTGAGATGCTGCTTTTTTCATGCCTTTTATCTGAACAAGAACATTTTAAAACAGGTTTTTTCTGTCTTTCTAGAACTGTTCTTGGAATTTCTAGCTTTTTCCTCCCCTTATTTAACAGTAGACTATCACATCCACCCTTACACAGCTTTTTTTAATCTTGTGTAGCTCTCACCGTTCATGACTTTGTTTTAGAATAGGCTCTGGATTTGTGTTTTTCAGTAAAAAAACAGGTTTGAAGTCTTAAACTAGTGACTAGATGTATTTATTTAGTTATTTATTAACTTATTACCTATCTATTTAGGTCTAAAATGGCTTTTACTGTGTCTGTATTCTCACTCTCTTGCTACTGTGACAATGAAATTTCCCGAATATGGGATGAATGAAGTTATCCAATGCAATTAAATTAAATTTTAGTAATGGTCAGGTGTACTGTGGGAAATTGCAAGAAGTCATATAATGGAATATTTAGAGAGAAAAATCAATATAAATAGAAAAAGGTTAAAATTTAGCTCTTGCAAGGTTAAAATCTAAATATAATGAACGTTAAATTGTATGAATTGTACTATGAAGAGATTCAAATTGTGGAACAGTCATTTTGTTAGTTATTTTTTCACTAATATAAAGTTTTTTGGTTTTGTGGACATCAACTTTTGGCGACTTTAAAGTCTTTTTGAGAACAATTTTTTGAGTCCTCGGACGTCAACTTTTGGCGATCTTAAAGTCTTTGTAAGAACAATTTTTTGAGTCTCCAGACGTCATTTTTTGGCGACCTAAAAGTCTTTATGAGCAAAAAAATTTGAGTCCCCAGACATCAAGTTTTGGCGACTTGAGTTTAGTATGAAAAATTCGATTTTTTTAAAATCATTTTTTAGGTTTACACTAATAAAACATTATTGAAAATGACTATTGTTAATATAGACAACATAGTTTTTAATCTAAAGTTTTTCAGATGCTGGTTTTCCTTGATATTTTTATCAATACAAAAAATGTACCACTCAAAAACAGGTTGGGCAAACACTAGATTATCTTATGGTTGCGTATTCACCATTTTTTGTCCTTATTCAGACTTCAAAGTCAAACCAAAACAAATATCCAAACTATGTTATCACTTAGTTGCTATATGTTGTCATAAAGTGAAGTAACAAAGGCCTGCATGCAACTTTATGCAAATATTGTGTAATCTATCCTAATATTTATCAGTTTCCCAAGCAACCAATATCAAATCCATTTACTTTTCCCAATCATGAACTCTTCCAACAATCTCCCCAAATTAAATAACGACTTTTTAGCTAATTTTTCTCCCTTAAAATCAATGCATATGAAGCTAATGAACTTCCACTATTCGGCTATAGCCGAAAAAGCTCATTACTACAATGAATTTCACATTTCCTGCATGAAAAACCTCAAACTACAGAACCAGATTTCTCAATACAGAACCGAAACCAAGAAGAAGAACGAAATAATGGCGGAACAAGCCGAAGAAATCGCTTTTTTAAAGGAAAGTCTTCAACTTAGACAAGCAGAACTTGACCAGAGTCGAACAATCGTCAAAAAACAACAAGAACAAATCAGTTCTTTGGAACAAAGTCTTCACCAGCATCAAGAAGAGCTTCGGCAAAGCGAGAAGAAGGTTCAAATCCAGATATCGCAAATGTCTACCCTTGAGCAAAGTCTTATAGATAAGAAGGAGGAGTTAAAAGAAAATGATCAGACTTTTTTAAATCAAGAAGCTCAAATTACGGCATTACAACAAACCCTTCAAGACCGGATGGTTCAACTTGAGCAAAGCGAGTTGAAGGTTGAAGAACTAGATGAGAAGTTTCATCATTACATAGACTCCGCCCAGTTGGAGAAATCTAACCAACAAATTAGAGAGGAGAGAATGATGGAGAATTTACAAGCTTGCCATGTTAGGTTGAGATCCATGGAGGAGTTACAGAAGAAGAAGAAGACTTCGTTTTGGGCGGTGTTTTGTAATGATAGGAAACAAGCTGTCATGGCGGAAAATTTGGAAGGAGAATCAAGTGTGAGGAGGGAAAATGAGAGGGAGTTGAATACTGATACTCTTAAGAGACAGACGGAATTCAATCCTGAGGAAATGTTGGAGAGGAAGAAGAATGAAACTGGGAAACCTGTGAGGAGAGTTGCTTTTAATTGTTGAGTTGGACAATTGGATGGAGAGGGTTTAGTGTGGTAACTGTTTTTGGGGTGCTACAAAGTAGGCTGTGGAATGGGATTTTTCATTGAAGATTATTTATGCAAAGTAATGTAATAAATTTGAAGGTGCCTTTATATTTGAAAAGTTCCGAGTTGGCTTTATTTTGGTGTAAAGCAAGGGTGGTGGTCTGGACTATTTTAGATGTAATTTATAATTTAGATTTTTTTAATTAAAAACCTTGAATATTCAGTTTGTTATAGATTTAAAACAATCTTTATTTTAGATTTTTTAAATATAATTTTTGGATTTTACAAAATGATTTTTGAACTAAATATAGTGAGAAAATTGATTAAAAGATATAATCATTAATTTAAAAGGGTGAAAATCAGGATTTTATATACATTGGACCATTTTAGATACTTTGATTTTTTTTTTGATAAATGGATTAAAAGAACTGGATTAAAAGCCCTTAATATTCAGTTTTTTTATATCTATAAAACAATGTTTATATTAGCTTTTTTTAAATATATTTTTTAGATTTTACTAAATGATTTTTGAACTAAAAACAGAAAAAATGGATTAAAAATTACAATTATTGATTTAAAAGGGGAAAAATCAATAAATGTAATATACATCTATACTCTTCATTTTAATTTGATCCTAAAACAGAAAATCAGCACTCATGATTTACTTTCTCGGGCCACAAAAATTCTGCGGCGGGCCAGATTTAGCCCCCGGGCCACCACTTTGACACCAGTGGTCTAATGCACTAACAATGTCCGACTATAACCCTCATAGCCATACTCATGATTTATAAATAGAGCTGCTGATTTATTTTCCCGGGCCGCACAAAATAATACGGCGGGCCAGATTTGGCCCCTAAGCCACCACTTTGACACATGAGCACATTTTTTTTGTTTGATGTGGTTCCTTTTAACATTGCAATTTTCACCATATGTCAAATCATCGTCAATTATTTTACAAAACAATCTGAATGGGATATTTCAGTAAAATACTGAAGTTAATAAAAATAATTGGTATTAAAACTCAGAATTTGAATGGTTCACATACATGTTGGGATTGATAGAATGGTTTTGTACTCCTCACAATCATCCTGTGATTGGCTGAGGGTTATTCTGTCTGTTGGTTCTCAGTCTAGACTTCATTAACTCCACAGAAAATAGCTTGTCTACAGAATTTATACTGAAATAGTCTGAATTCTGGTCTAGTGTTTCAAATTAGACTGTGTGACGGATGCTTTGAGGACCCCAATGTAATGAAGTCCTGACTCTTTCCATAGTTCCCAAATGGGGAAAGCATTAATCTGGCCCAGCTGGACACACTGAAATTAATGATCATTTACACCAACGCCATAATCAGACTCCACGCTGTCCTCCAATAGTAAATTGCTTCTTTTGTTCCGCAAGATTCCAATGTTTTTCTTCTTCTTTTTTTTAGCATGCCTCTCTGTCATTGTCTGCCGTGAAACCGTTGCGTGCCTCCACTCTCTTCCCCAGGTTGTTTGCCGTTATTGGTCATTAAGCGTTTCCATGGAAACAGACACTTGGGCAAAATTTGGGAAATTATATAAAAGCTGCTTTGGCCATGTTCAATTGAGAGAGTCTATTTTTTGCATGAGATTAACTAGTTTGGTCATTCTTGCGTGGGTCTTTGCTGGGAAAATTGAGTGTGATTTGTTTAATATGTGTGTATGTGTATATATGTGTATATGTGAATATATGTCTATATGTCTAAATGTGTATATATGTGTATGTGTATAAATGTGTGTGTGTATAAATGTGTATATGTATGCATATGTATGTATATATGTAATAATGTATGTGCATATGTATGTATATATGTGCATATATATGTATATATGTGCATATATATGTATATATGTGCATATCTATGTATATATGTGCATATATATGTATATATGTGCATATCTATGTATATATGTATGCATATGTATGTATATATGTAATAATGTATGTGCATATGTATGTATATATGTGCATATGAATGTATATATGTGCATATATATGTATATATGTGCATATATATGTATATATGTGCATATATATGTATATATGTGCATATATATGTATATATGTGCATATATATGTATATATGTGCATATATATGTATATATGTGCATATATATGTATATATGTGCATATATATGTATATATGTGCATATATATGTATATATGTGCATATATATGTATATATGTGCATATATATGTATATATGTTCATATATATGTATATATGTGCATATATAGGTATATATGTGCATATATATGTATATATGTGTGCATATATATGTGCATATATATGTATATATGTGTGCATATATATGTGCATATATATGTATATATGTGTGCATATATATGTGCATATATATGTATATATGTGTGCATATATATGTGCATATATATGTATATATGTGCATATATGTGCATATATGTGCATATATGTGCATATATGTGCATATATGTGCATATATGTGCATATATGTGTATATATGTGTATATATGTGCATATATGTGTATATATGTGCATATATGTGCATATATGTGCATATATGTGCATATATGTGCATATATGTGCATATATGTGCATATATGTGCATATATGTGCATATATGTGCATATATGTGCATATATGTGCATATATGTGCATATATGTGCATATATGTGTATATATGTGCATATATATGTATACATGTGCATATGTATGTATGTGTGTATATGTATGTATGTATATGTATGTACAAAATCTTACAGTAGAGGAGCTTTGTGTTTTTTAATATCTGACCGTGGTGGTGCATTTTTGCCTTTCTTTCCAATATTTTCAAAGTTTGCTTAGTGTTGTTGCAACCATTGTTGCTTAACTGTCTGTATAAGTAGTGTAGCTTGACCAATGGTGGTCTTTGTACGTTTTTACACTGGAGTTAGGCTTTCAAATGAAGGTTTGAAAGACAGCCAAGGTTTCCAACTGGGGCTAAAAGAGCAAAAACAACAAAAAGGTGAACGGTTGTTGATGTCCACTGAGGTGCGATAAGTTGGCAGATAACGGATTTTTTGTCTTTGGGGGCCTGTCTGTGTAATTAGGTTGTTATCTTTGTGTAATGACTCAACACAGAGACGCTCTCGAGCAGACTTAGCGAGCATTAGGAAAAAGATGTGCGAAAACCTGAGGGGAGCCGTGAGTCCAAGTCCACCTGTAAAACCAAAGGCTATACTCTTGGCAGAGGGTTGAAATGTAACAGACAGTAAAGGGCCGCTAAATTGCTTGAGGATACCTCCCTGTTATCCTTCTGTTTTGCCGCCGGTGAGCTTAGAGATAAGAGAGCCTGGACAAAATGGCTGCCACAGCAACAGTACTGCAGGTTGGATTAAACAAAACAAAAAAATACACAGTTGGAATTGGTGCCAATCAGTGCAGGAACGGTGGCAATTTAAGTCATTTCAATGTGAATGATGGTTTGATGTACTGGTTTTGTAAATGGAGTCATTTGTACATTTACCCTCATTGTATGCAGTAGTTGTTATTTTTGCAGTCATAAAGGAAACATTATTCTTTTAATTATATACATATTGGGCAAGAGTCTCAGAATTGGAATATCTATATATATAAGTATGTGCATATATATAAGTATATGTATGTGTATATACATATATATATATATATATGTGTGTGTATACATAGAAGTATATGTATGTGTGTACACACATACTTGCATATATACACATGCATATACTTAGATATATATACATGCACTTATATATATACTCATACATGGACTATATATATATATATATATATAGTCCATGTATGAGTATATGTGTGTATATATATATATATATATATATATATATATATATATATATATATATATATACTCATACATGGACTATATATATATATATATATATATAGTCCATGTATGAGTATATATATAAGTGCATGTATATATATCTAAGTATATGCATGTGTATATATGCAAGTATGTGTGTATATATAAGTATAGGTATGTGTATATATAAGTATATTTATGTGTATATATAAGTATATGTATTTATGTATATATATAAGTATATGTATTTATGTATATATATATATATAAGTATGTATTTATGTATATAAATAAGTATATGTATATATGTATGTACATGAGTATATATGTATAAGTACATGTATATCTGTATATACATAAGTATGTGTATATTCATAAGTATATGTATGTGTATATATATGTATATCCTAAAAACATGCATGCTAGGCTAGTTGAACATTAAATGTTCTTCTAGCCAATCCAAGGTATACCCTGCCTGATGTTAGCTGGGATAGTCTCCAGCACCCCCTGCACAATAACCATCTCTGTGCATGAATATTCGATGGTTCACATTTTGAGGTGGTTAGCTTTAACTCTTCGTCAAACATCTTTTCCCCTGCACTTTTGTGCAACATCTCCATACGTGTCCATATTGTTTATTTTTAATTTAAAAAAATATCTAGACGCCAAGTTAGACGGCTGGATAGGTGCCAGGTTTCATCAGCGGAGAGGAAATGGTGCGTAATTAGTAGAGGAGGAGACTCCATAGCGAGACAAACCCCTCAAGCCTTTTGTCTCCTCAGCAGGAGGACCTCCACACAAAACCCACTCGAAAAGAACACGCCGAAAAACACCCTGACACGCGTGAAGCAAAAATATAATGTACGCCATTTCCTACGTTTGAAGTCCTTCTACGCGTGGCAGCGTGAAATCCTCCACACAACACCCGCATATTACTCCATTTGTCCTTTTTTACCCTTTTAATCTCGCTACTTTGAAGGAATACAATGAAAAAGCAAGAAATTATGATTGTATATATAATATAGTGAACATGGATGTCGAGGAAGTCGGAAAAAATGGTGGCCTGAAGAATTATGGGAAGGTTTTTTTGCGTTTTTTTTGTTTTTTTTACCGGGTGTTTTTGTGAGAAATCCTGGCGGATGAAAAAAAGCAATTCTCTACCATCAGCAAGTTAATAAAAAGCCTGTACTTTATCTCCGTCGAAAAGACAAATGCTATGACGAAGGATGGAAAGGAGAAGAAAAGATGGGGGTGGGTTGGCCCACATTTTCGTCTCATCCTTTCTCTCACTTTCTGCAAATCACTTTTGCTAGGAATTGTTGTGTGATTGGGTCACCTGGTATGGTGGCTTAGGATCAGTACTCGAGTACAGGGCTATTTATTTGTTTCATTTACAGTGGTACCTTGAGATATGAGGTTATTCTAGGCCGGGACTGAGCTCGTATGTTGATTTACTCGTAATTTAAATGAACGTTTCCCATTGAAATGAATTAAAAATAAATTAATTTGTTACAGAGCCTCTGAAAAAACACCAAAAACTGGATTTTGGATTGGAAAAACATTTTTATTTGTTCTTATTCGCTATGTATTAACAAAGTAACAAATTAGTGGTTTAATAGTACTAAAATGTGTTTAATAGTACTAAAATGCGTTTAATAGTTCTAAAATCAGACTTTTTGCATGGCAACACGCTCGTGACATAAAAAAGACATTTTAGATGAACTTGGATTACGATGCAGACACTCAAAAATAAATTTAATCTAACCATACACTAAAGTAACAAATAACTAGTGGTGTAACATTACTAAAATGTGTTTAATATTATTAAAATCAGTCTTTTTGCACGGCAACACGCTCGTAACATAACATAAACTTAAATGAACTTGGATTACGATGCCAAAAATAAATGTAATCTAACCTTACACTAAAATAACACAAACTAGTGGTTTAAAGGTACTAAAATGTGTTTAATATTATTAAAATCCGACTTTTTGCACGGCAACAGTCTCGTAACATAACAAACAAATTTAAATGAACTTGGATTACAATGTCAAAAATAAATTTAATCTAACTTTACACTAAAGTAACAAATAACTAGTGATTTAACACTCCTAAAATGTGGTTAATAGTACTAAAATCTGACTTTTTGCATGGCAACGCGCACGTAACATAAAATTCACAAATTTAAATGAACTTGAATTACGATGCAGACACATTAAAAAGTAAATTTAATCTAACTTTACCCTAAAATAAGAAATAACTAGTGGTTTAAAAGTACTAAAATGTGTTTAATAGTACTAAAATCCGACTTTTTGCATGGCAACGCGCTCGTAACATAACATAACATGAATTTACATTTAAATAAACTTGGTTTACAAAGCAGACACTCAAAAATAAATGTAATCTAACCTTACACTAAACTTAATTCTAATTTTGTTTTAAATTTTGATACCTATCTTGGCTCAATTAGCCCCACCTCCATCCTAACTTTCAGATGCAACCTATCGAAGGTCGTTTGCTTTTGTCTTCCCTTCAAAATATTCCCAGGTATTTATCAACTAATAATACTAAGAAATCATTTCTTTTAGGCCATTTCCGAAGTGTAATCAGAACACATGACGTAACTAGAACTTCGTGCCCTTGTGCAAAGAACCCCATTATGAATCAAAGATCTTATTTGTCTTATTTACTCTCTCAATCAAATCCAAACGCTCACAAATATTCCGTAATGACTCAGAATACTCGCAGCTGAACACACTTGCATGTCATTGAGATTAGGTGATCTTTATTGGCTTTTTGGGGGGGTGTTTGACCGCGTTTGTGTCTTTTGTTCCCACCTGTTTGGATCACCGGCTCGACAATCCCACTGATAATGTCGCCGCCCCCCTCTCTCGCCGTTCAATGTCACCCTCTTCTTATCGCAAACACTCCGAATGGGGTGCATGTAAATACGTTGGCTCGCCTTTGTTTCCTGTGACGTTTGCAAGCGTGTAGATAATACCTTGTATTTCCTTGGGGGACACGTTACAATCATGCCTTTTTTTTTTACTGATTTACAGATTGGATGTGGTATTTTTGAGGGGGTTAAAGGATGGTTTTGTATTGCTTAGAGTGGTTATTCCATTGGATGAATTGTAGGCTCTCAGTTAATAATAGTCCTGGAAAGTTTTGGATTTTTGCATAGATGGACATTGGAATTTTTTTTTTCAGTGTGTGATTGGATAACTTTATTTGTACCGTATTTGGGAAATTTTATTGTTATAGTAGCAAGAGGGTGAGAATACAGACACAGAAAAATACGTTTTTGACAGAAATATGTAGGTAATGAGTAAGTTAATAAATAAATACATAGATACATAGAAAAATATATACGTAATTAGACAAATACATGAGTGTTGCTGAAAAAAATGTATAAAAAATTCAAAAATAAATAAATATAAATGAATAAATACAAATAAATAAATGAATAAATACAAATAAATGAATAAATACAAAAAATACATACCAAAAATATAGTTAATTAATTAATTAAAATACTAAAATGGGGCTGATAAAATAGTAGTCATAATGTGAATTTCAGAGGTTAATTTAGTCGGACTTTCCTGAAAAACTGTACTCTCAAATACAACTTATTCTCACCTCTTGGTTAATTGTCACATGTTAAACATTATCATAGACATAATCATTGAAGGGTAGGGTCATTTTAAGGTCATATTTGGCAGTGTGACAAGATATTGAAGTAGTTTTTAAAAAAATATATGTATTTGTGTAATATGGTGTGAATTTTGGCAGTTTTTATTACGACCGTTATGTGATTTGGTCAAGTAACTCCAGATCTTGTTGTTCCTTCATGATAGTAACTACCTTTTCAGAAAACTGCTTTTTGAGTGTCTTTGAGATATGATTTTGAGAACAAATCATATCTCAAGGTATTTTAATCACAAGGTGAAGCTGTCTTTTGTGAATGTAATTATTCAATTTCACTCCGAAACTGAAATTTAATCAAATGTAATACCTCCAACATCCTCCAGGAGAAAATAAAATAACACCTCATTGATACATTTTCGTGTTAATGTCTTAGTCCTAACGTATCAATGAGGGAGGAATGCTTATCTCTCCGCGAAGTGGGCCACAATAGGCCTACTTGACAGAGACGAATACTCCATCGTTAAGGAGTATTAGTAGGCTCGGTTAAGCGGACTATCAGTCTCTGAAAACGGCAGTAGTCCCACCACGGGGAGCCCCGTTTGAGACGGAACGCACCGGGAGTTTCACGCCATTCAATAAAAGCCAAAGCCGGCAGTAGGCTTGACAAATTTAGCGGGCATCAGACATTGACGGCTACACTTGATGTCATGTTTTGGGGGAAGAGTTCTTTGCCGTAATGAGACAGCAGAGGGAGAAAAACAGACTGATGATGAGTGTCAGTGGAGGGAAAGCTTGTACACAAGCTGTCACTGAGACTTAATTTTACTAGGGATGCAACTTTGTTAGCATTTGTCGCTAACGGAAGCCGGCACGATAGTGTGATTGAGTTCAAAGTTTACTATTGGGTGGTATCTCAAGATAAATGCCCCAAATTTTACTCGTATCTCAAGATAAATGCGCAAAATTTTACTCGTATCTCGGGGTAAATGCCACAAATTTTACTCGTATCTCAAGATAAATGCCCAAAATTGTACTCGCATCTCAAGATAAATGCGCAAAATTTTACTCGTATCTCGGGGTAAATGCCACAAATTTTACTCGTATCTCAAGATAAATGCCCAAAATTTTACTCGTATCTCGGGGTAAATGCCACAAATTTTACTTGTATCTCAAGATGCCCGAAATTGCACTCGCATCTCAAGATAAATGCCCAAAATTTTACCTGTATCTCAAGATAAATGCCCAAAAAATTTACTCGTATCTCAAGATAAATGCCCCAAAATTATACTCCTATCTCAAGATAAATGCCCCAAATTTTCCTCGCATCTCAAGATAAATGCCCCAAATTTTACCCGTATCTCAAGATAAATGCCCAAAATTTTACCTGTATCTCAAGATAAATGCCCCAAATTTTACTCGTATCTCAAGATAAATGCCTAAAATTTTACTTGTATCTCAAGCCAAATGCCCAAAATTTTACTCTTCTCCCAAGATAAGTGCCCAAAATTTCACTCATCTCAAATTTCTCTTATGCAAGCCCACTCTTATGTCATGGTACCACTATACTTTGTTGTTGTGGTTGATAGATGTACACAATCCTAATGTTTTTATGCATGATAGTTTATTATTTAAACGGTTTGCATACATGCTATTACCCTCTGTGTACCCATCTGTGTGTTGACAGTACCACACTTGAGTTTTTGGCATACTGAAACCCGTCATCGTGGGTTAATGTGGAGCATGACATAATGTACGTGATGTGTACAAGATGTACTCTAGAGAGCACGTCATTGTGAAAATTTCATTCGCCCTTTTTTTTGCCAGCAAAAACATATTGGTGGCAATTGGCAGTCGCCACTGTCACATCCTGCGTAAAAGTGTCAGTGGCAGAAGGTTTGATTGGCCGTCATCGTGTTTCCTCTGAAAATGACAGGCCGCCGCCACCGCCACAAAATGCTGCCCAGGCTTGGTTGCCTCAAGCCAAACTGCATGACTGATTAGCTAGAACCAATAGTCGTTTTAATTCGGGAACAAATGAGGCTCTTTATAGTTTTAATGGACGACACAACACAGTTACATTATGGTTTTTATTTGATTTTTTTGTTTTGAATGGCTGGAATCCTATTTTTTAGGGAGGAAATGTTTTTAGTTGCCATGTCAAATAGTCAGCATTTTCTAGATGTCTGAACATGGAGATAGAGATAAGACACACCCACAAAACTCAAGAGGCTATTTGCTAGATATGATTAAATTATTTATTTCAAATTTCACGGAAACTATCAGAATTTTTCATTCTATTGGCTAGCATGGTTAATTGTCATCAACAAGGCTGTTCTAATCAGTTTAG
This sequence comes from Stigmatopora nigra, assembly GCF_051989575.1. NCBI lineage: Eukaryota > Metazoa > Chordata > Actinopteri > Syngnathiformes > Syngnathidae > Stigmatopora > Stigmatopora nigra. The sequence continues at coordinate 2,169,670 of NC_135517.1, forward strand.
TTGTTTAATTTGTATTATCAGTTAGTAAAGGGTATTGCAATCATTAATAAGGGGAATGATTGGCTTGGGTTGCCAGATATGTATGAAGTTATGCTAACAAATAATCATCTGGTATGTAGTGGAAAAAATATATTTTTTAAGGAATGTTCATTCCCAGGACCTCATCTCATCTTATTTTCAGAACCGCTATATCTTCACTCAAGTCGCAGGGGGTGCTGAAGCCTATCCCAGCTGATTTTGGTCAGTTGTCATCAGCAAAGCTTTTCTAATCAGTTTAGTTGTTTAATTTTTATTATTAGTAAAGGGCCTGAATATTCAGTTTTTTATAGATCTAAAACAATATTTATTTTAGCTTTTTTTAAATATATTTTTAGATTTTACAAAATGATTTTTGAACTAAAAACACAGAAAAATGCATTTAAAAAATGACAATTATTGATTTAAAAGGGTGAAAATCAGGAAATTTAACATACATCTATACTCTTCATTTTAATTTGATCCTAAAACAGAAAGTCAGCACTCATGATTTACTTTCTTGGGCCACAAAAAATTCTTCAGCGGGCCAGATTTAGCCCCCGGGCCACCACTTTGACACCAGTGGTCTAATGCACTAAGAATGTCCGACTATAACACTCATAGCCATACTCATGATTTATAAATAGAGCTGCCCTATATAAAGTTAACTTTCATTTGGATATAAATTATACATGAATACATAGTAAAGCTACCTTTACTTTAGTACTATAATTGCGATTGTTAACCAGAGACTACAAATCACTATAAAGTATTTTTGCGGTGTTGTTTAATTGACTGTTTAATAACGATTGACAGTGTATTTAAAGTACAAACCGTAGTAAAAGATGTATACATTGTTCTTAAATATATATTTACCGTTTAAGTGAAAGACGGGTTGATACTTTGGCCGACTGTTATTAAAACACCGTGAATTGACAAATGCAATAATAACAGTCGTTCCTCGGGTAATGTTTTTAAAATGGCAGCAAAAACGATTGCTTTTTTGTTTGTGTTTGTGCAAAAAAAATAAACAGTCGGGGAAATTGGGCAGGCGGATCCATTACAGTCGCGTCATGCTTGATTTAACAGTAGGAGTCGCTATAGAGTACTGACACATCATCAGTGATATTCATGAGAAATGTAGCCATATTGTCAAGAATAGTTTGGAATTTATATTAAAAGTCTAGGCATGGTTTTTCCATATTAATGTTTCCATTAAAAAAAGTGTAACCTCTACAATATTTTAAGGTTAAGAAAATAAATTGCTGTGCTTGTACCTCATTTAAGTTGAATGATAATGAGGAATTGTACTCGGTCTAGTGGCTTATTGTAGGGTTGGAATTTTTTCATGTGGAAAATCGCCTATGGCAGTCCAAAAGATTATAACTGCTAATTTATGGAGACATTTTTAGTTCGTTTCTCACCTGGAAACGTGACTCACTTAATCTTCCAGGGTTATTATGGAAATTAATATTGATTTGTAAACAAATGTCTGTTTTTTTTTTACCTTCAATTTTTTTACTGGATCTGACAAAAGTTTTATCTTCTATCCAATAGCTGCTTAAATTGATGTACTGTACTTTCTCGCATATTAGCCACGTTTAAGCCATACCCTTAAAATTGCTTTAAAATCGTTGAATTTTACAATTTCTCGCATATAAGTCGCCCCCTGATTCATAATTTTCATCTCCGTATTTATGGTTTTAATAGTGAGTGCAAACTTGTTACTTCTAAGGGAAGATATATCTTATTTTCCTTTTTCCTTTTAAAACTGCCTTAAAATCGTTGAATTTTACAATTTCTCGCATATAAGCCGTCCCCTGATTCACAATTGTCACCTCTATATTCATGGTTTTAATAGGGAGTACAAAGATGTTACTTTAAAGGGAAAATCTACGGTATTTTCCCTTAAAATTGCCTTAAATTCATTGAATTTGAAAATTTCTCGCATATAAGCCGCCCCCTGATTCACAATTGTCACCTCCATTTTCATGGTTTTAATAGGGAGTGCAAACGTGTTACTTTTAAAGAAAAATCTACCATATTTTCCTTTAAAATTGCCTTAAAATCATTGAATTTTACAATTTCTCGCATATAAGCCTCCCCCTGATTCACAATTTTCACTTCCATATTCATGTTTTTTATAGGGAGTATAAACGTTTTACTTTGAAGGAAAAATCTACCTTATATTGCTTTAAAATTGCCTTAAAATCATTAAATTTTACAATTTCTCTCATATAAGCCGTCCCTTGATATTGTGGTTTGAATTTTTTTGATATGGAAAATCGCCTATGGCATTCCATAACTTCTAATTTATGAAGATTCATTTTCAGTCCATTTCTCACCTGGAAACATACCTCACTTCATCTTCCCAACCATTATATAAATAAATATTGATTAGTAAACAAATGTATTGTTTTTTTACCTTCATTTATGTATATTTATGTTTTTACTGGATCTGACAAAAGTATTCTAGCAGCTTAAAATTGATGTGTGTCATTGTAGCCAGGAGAGAGAGAAAAAAAAGTCTTTTTAATCTATTACCGGAAGTTAAAGGCAATCTGTGGTCCCTGGGGGTCTTGCCAAAATAAGACCGAGGCCAGGCAAATCTCATCAGAGTGCTTGGCTGGCTCAGTCAGAACTCTGGGAGCAGATGTGTCAGCTGACTGGGCCAATGGCTGCTTGCCCAGCTTTCAGCTTGATAGAGACAACGCCAGTGGAGGATGAGGTTGTTTTCTCTCGTTCTGAGCATCAACGCGTCACTTTGACGTATATGGAGGATTTCGTAAGATGTGCTTACGTTTGCAATTCTTGGGAGGAGAGTGACTTTGACAATCCAGGATGCAGTATATTTGATATGAGATCACTTGGTAGAATATTAGTGTTTCTATTTTTTTATTCTCTATTGTGTTATGGTTGGTGGGTTGGATATGTGTCAATGAATCTAGTAAATATTGAGGATTTGCTCTGCTGTAAAAGGATTTTTATTGTTTTAATTACCATATTTTCTTGCATATAAGCAGTACAGAAAAATGCTCAGAAAAATGATGACTGAAACGAGGGTACGGCTTATATGTGCACAAATTAGACTTGATATCAGGACTTTATCACTAGTTTTTTCCATATATTACCTCACAGGTTTGTGGAGAGCCATATGCACCCATGGAAAGAGCCACATATGGCTCAAGAGCTGTAGGTTCCCTTTAAATATTCTTTTATGGTCGCTCTATTCTGTTGGTAGGTTATCCAATCAATCCAGTATTTTTTTAGACAGTACTTGTAGTAAAACTGTTCTACTCGGACGTTTGGTCGCCCCGGACGTTTGGTCGCCCAGACGTTTGGTCGCCCGGACGTTTGGTCGCCCGGACGTTTGGTCGCCCGGACGTTTGGTCGCCCGGACGTTTGGTCGCCCGGACGTTTGGTCGCCCGGACGTTTGGTCGCCCGGATGTTTGGTCGCCTGGACGTTTGGTCCTCGGTCTTTTGGTCGCCAGTCTTTTGGTCTCCAGTCTTTTGGTCCCCAGTCTTTTGGTCCCCAGTCTTTTGGTCCCCAGTCTTTTGGTCCCCAGTCTTTTGGTCCCCAGTCTTTTGGTCGCCAGTCTTTTGGTCGCCAGTCTTTTGGTCGCCAGTCTTTTGGTCGCCAGTCTTTTGGTCGCCAGTCTTTTGGTCGCCAGTCTTTTGGTCGCCAGTCTTTTGGTCCCCAGTCTTTTGGTCCCCAGTCTTTTGGTGACAGAGAGTTTACTGTTGAAAACAGCTCTCATTGTTCTACTCAAGGTCAGAGGTTCCCCATGTTCTCTTGTACCTCAAATTAAGGATTTTTTGGACAGGATTTATTGTTGATTTGAAATTTGTTCCGGCCTGTAACTACCCCCCGGTTAAGTGCCCCGTTAAGATTCCGATCCGTGTTTGCCTATACTACAACAGCGAGGCTTACGAGAAACGGTGGCAGACGGCTGACTTGCTCGACGGATCATGTTTACCATCTTGTGTGTTTGCTCCAGAGCAAGCATGCTGCTCCCTTGCGATTAAATTATTTATCCCCTTAAAACAAACGAAGGTGCGCTGTGTAATCGGAGTTGTGCTTTGTGTTGTGTAGATTTACAACGAGAAGAAGAGCCAGTTTGAAATCAAGAGGAACAACCCTAAGGACCTGGTGGAGAGAGTGGCACGGGATATTTCCAAGCTGCTAAACAGTAAGCGGAAAGCCCTGGAGGTAAGCCGCTAAATGCTACAAACACGTCATGATACATAAAGACTTTGGTACATATTTATGTGCAAATAAATGCAGCAAATATGTTCCATAAACGAAAAAAAATGTTCATCACAGAGGTAACACAAGCAATTCACGTTTTTTTATTGCAAATTTGACCGCTAATGGTTGAAATTCCAAAATATTTTTTAGTATAAACAAATGACACCAATTTTAGCCAATGGGAGGCTGGTTAAATTCCGATTAAATAATATATAAAAATAACAGCACAAACTAAAGTTTTTTTTTCAGCAGAAATGCTGGTACTTTTTTCAACAAAGTTATATAAGAGGATACAGCTGTAACATTTAAGCAGGTCTCTACTTTCTCTTGATTTCTAGCATACAATCAAGAAGTAATACTCATAAACATTTGTTTATCCTGATGAGGAAAATAATCTGATGTTGACCTTTTTTTAAACTGCCCGAGATTGCAGTAAACTGTTCACCAGCTTTAATTCCTTCTCTTCTCCCTTTAAAAATATGAAGAGAAGATATTTTTATGTGTATATATGTATACATACATATATATACACATGCATGAAATATATACATATATATACACATACATGAAATATATACACATATATACACATACATACATATATATATATATATATATATATATATATATATATATATATATATATATATATATATATATATATATATATATATATATATATATATATATATATATATATATATATATATATATATATATATATATATATATATATATATATATATATATATATATATATATATATATATATATATATATATATATATATATATACACATACTTATATATACGCATACATGAAATATATACACATATATACATATACATGAAATATATACACATATATACATATACATGAAATATATACACATATATACACATACATGAAATATATACACATATATACACATACATGAAATATATACACATATATACACATACATGAAATATATACACATATATACACATACTTATATATACACATTTATACACATACTTATATATACACATACATGAAATATATACACATATACACATACTTATATATACCCATACATGAAATATATACACATATATACACATACATGAAATATATACACATATATACACATACAACGAATATATACACATATACACACACATATATATATATACACATACATATATATACACATATATCTAGACATACATATACATACACACATATATACATACACATACATAAATACATATATACACATACATATATACACATGCATAGATTCATATATATAGATAGATATATAGATATTTTCCATTGTAATATCCATTGTTTATCTTTTTTAGAGGGTAGGAATGAATTAATTTGTCTTTATAGTTCTTTTCTATAGGAAAATTTGATTTGAGATACAAGTAAATTGACATACAAGCTCGGTACCATAACGCATTAAGCTCATACTTCAAGGTTTCACTGTATTTAGTCAGTGTTACAGTTGTGTGTCACACACAACTGTGTTTTTTTAGAGCGTGGAAATGAATGAATTTGTATTTATAGTTAATTTCTATCGTAAAAAATGATTTGAGATATAAGTAAATCGACATAGGAGCTCAGTCCCATAAAGTATCATCGTATTAGCTCATATCTCAAGGTTTCACTGTATTTCGTCAATGTTTCAGAAGTATTTCACCTGAAATATCAATGTCAATTAATTTCACATATATCAGATATGCACATAACCTCAAAATTGGCCACTTTAGCAGAAATCCTTCCACATTTCTATAAAAAAATGTTCTCTTTTCATGCTTTTATCAACATTATCCACAAAAGCCCTTCTCCTATATACACATATATATACACATGCATAGATACACATATATATATATATAGATAGATATATAGATATTTTCCATTGTAATATCCAATTTTTAAATCTTTTTTAGAGGATCCACAAAAGCCCTTCTACTACCAACTATCAAAGTCTCAAAAAAAAAAAAAAACACTCAAACTCCCTACTTTCCATTCCCATTCAACAAAAAAAAAAACATTCCAACCCTTTCTACTTCTACCAAAAACTTTTTTTTACACCTTTCCTCGCTCATTTTGAAATCTATGAATTTCTAAAACATCATTTTCTTGATTTCTACATGCCGGAGGGGGAAACATTCTCATTCCAGACCGCCTCTTTTTACCTTTCTTCATTTCCTCCCTCCATCTTGTGTGAGTCTAGCGGACATGTTGAAGTTATGTGTGTGTTTTTTAACAAAAAAATGTGTGTGTGTCAGGTAGGGGAAAGAAAAGTGCAAAACCAATGTCATTCCAAATCCAATCATGGCTATTGGAGATGTACTACGTGGCCTTGTTCCCTTTAGGGATCCCAACTTTGGAATTAATCACGCCCTGAGAGACCTCCACTCCTCGGGATGAATGTGCTTTATCCCCCCAACCCCAAAACACCACATGCTTTTGGAAGATATACACACTTTTCATCCATTTTTTGGGGGGTTTTTGAAAGAGAAAACCTTTAAAAATGTCAGCACTTTTTATACTCAAGTGAGCCTTTCAGAATGGGAATGAATGCTTGTTGGAAAGTCTTCAAAACTGAAGACTTTCCAGTAAGGGTTGAATCATTCCATTTTGTATTTATTCTTACTTTTGAGAAGGGTTTTTTTTGTAGAGGAAATGTTCTTGGTTAGTTTGAAAGTGGGATTGAATGGATTATTATTTTAATCAATAATACTAATGCATATTAGCCACCTTTGTGTATAAGGCGAACCCTTAAAATGACCTTAAAATCGTTTATTTTGACAATTTCTCGCGAATAAGCCGTCCTGTGATTCGTAATTTTCACTTTCATATTCATGGTTTTAATAGGGAGTACAAATGTGTTACTTCGAAGGGAAAATCTTGAGAAAAATCATTGCATGTGGTATTTCTGAAGTACTATATGAATAAAAAGCACAATATATTAGAGTCAATATCATAAGGAAGTTAGTAATTCATCCAGTAATGGTTGTTTTCATACTGCAAAACAGAAAATAACCAACTAATTGATCAAATGGAGTACAAATGTTACTTTGAAGGGAAACTCTTAAGAAAAATCATCACACCAGGTATTTCTGAAGTACTATATGAATAAAAAGCACGATATATTAGTCAGTATCATAGGGAAGGTAGTAATTCATCCAGTAATGGTTGTTTACTTACTGCAAAACTGAAAATAACCAAGAAATTGATCAGATTTGAGTACAAATGTTACTTTGAAGGGAAAATCTTGAGAAAAATCATCATATCTGGTACTTCTGAGGTACTATATGAATAAAAAGCACAAAATATTAGAGTCAATATCATAAGGAAGTTAGTAATTCATCCAGTAATGGTTGTTTTCTTACTGCAAAACAGAAAATAACCAACAAATTGATCAGATTTGAGTACAAATGTGTTACTTTGAAGGGAAAATCTTAAGAAAAATTATCGTTTTTTATTTTTTTATGCAAGATACGGCTTATTATTCTTTAATTTCATTCATAGATGTCATTTTTCTAAGCTTATTATCTCTTGACAAAATATACAAAATACAATTTCACCTGACATATCAGTGTAGGGTAATGCTCATCTCTATGGTTAGCCATTAGCGACATTAGCATCATTAGTGCGAAAATTATTGTTCCCTAAGAAAGTTGACGAATAAATACCAAATTTTGCAACCCCAGGTTATGACAACCCTATATTACATATTTTTCCCATTACAAAGTAAAATGTGAATTTTTTTTAATCCCATTTTTACGCCATTTTTCCGTCCAAGAATTTCTCTCGCCTAGCTAAACATTAGCGAAAATGCAACCACGTTTTTTTGTGTGTATTTGCATGACTCTGCGCTACCTGAGTATTTCTACGACAGCTCTTAGAAACCATAGAAGACCACCCTTGTCTCCTGTCATGTCCACGTCTGACACAACGTGACTTAACCATGACTGATCCAAGACCCCCCCCCCCCCCCCCCTTGCCAATATCCCCCGTTAGAACAAGCCCCCGAGTTCAGCCGACTCGCTCCGAACCAGACGGCGTACCGTCCGTCCACCGTCACTCACGAGTCGGAGCTGTCAATCAAAGGGAAACCCTGCTGGGATTTTTTTCCCCGCCTCGGGCAAACATACTTGAGAGTTGTTACGTTCCCGTTGGCTTTTACGTCGTTGTCAAATCTCTTCACTTGAGATTTCACAGAGGAGTCTTGTGGAATTGAGAGAAGGGAATAAGGTTGGTTTAATCCAATTACACACATTTCAACGTTATCCCAATAGTACTCGGAAAGCGGAAAGAAAAATGCATCTAGGTTGTTCATTGACTGGTGGAGGTGAGTTAAGATGAACGGTCTTGGTTTTGTAGTTGACTTATGGCAGGTAAATATATATTTTTTAAAAGTAGTAAAGGTCACAATACTTTGTGGAAGCCATCCTAGAAAGATTGACCCACATAAGTAAATATTGACGGTATTCATGGCATCTGGTTGCTAGGGGATGGTGTATGAATACTACTTGCCAGATACTTTTCATGTCTAGATGTCTGAATATAAGCCGTACACATAAAACTGCAATTTTAGGATTTTTCCCCTCATTGAAAATGGAAAAAAACCCTTTATCATATTTTCTCGCATATAAGCCGTACCCTTAATTTGCAATATTTATAGTTTTCCCCCTCATTAAAAATGGAAAAAACCCTCTACCGTATTTTCTCGCATATAAGCTGCCCCCGCCTTTAAGCCGCACCCTTAAAATAGCTTTAAAATCATTGAATTGTACAATTTCTCTTGTATAAGCCGCCCCCTGATTCACAATTTTCACCTCCATATTCATGGTTTTAATAGGCAGTACAAATGTGTTACTCTGAAGGGAAAATCTACTGTATTTTCTCGCATATAAGCCGCATCCGCATATAAGCCGCACCCTTAAAATGACTAAAATCATTGAATTTTACATTTTTTCTTATACAAGTCGCCCCCTGATTCACAATTTTTACCTCCATATTCATGTTTTTAATAGAAATTAAAAAAAATTTACTTAGAAGGGAAAATCTACTGTATTTTCTCGCATATAAGCCGCCCCCGCATATAAGCCGCACCCTTAAAATAGCTTTAAAATCATTGAATTGTACAATTTTTCTTGTATAAGACGCCCCCTGATTCACAATTTTCACCTCCATATTCATGGTTTTAATAGAAAATACAAATTTTTTACTTAGAAGGGAAAATCTACCGTATTTTCTCGCATATAAGCCGCATCCGCATATAAGCCGCACCCTTAAAATGACTAAAATCATTGAATTTTACAATTTTTCTTATACAAGCCGCCCCTGATTCACAATTTTTACCTCCATATTCATGTTTTTAATAGAAATTAAAAAAAATGTACTTAGAAGGGAAAATCTACTGTATTTTCTCGCATATAAGCCGCCCCCGCATATAAGCCGCACCCTTAAAATAGCTTTAAAATCATTGAATTGTACAATTTTTCTTGTATAAGACGCCCCCTGATTCACCATTTTCACCTCCATATTCATGGTTTTAATAGAAATTACAAATGTTTTACTTAAAAGGGAAAATCTACCGTATTTTCTCGCATATAAGCCGAATCCGCCTTGAAGCCGCACCCTTAAAATGACTAAAATCATTGAATTTTACATTTTTTCTTATATAAGACGCCCCCTGATTCACCATTTTCACCTCCATATTCATGGTTTTAATAGAAATTACATTTTTTTTACTTAGAAGGGAAAATCTCAGTGTCCCCAAGAAAATGTCAAGTATTCCATCATTAACAAATAAGACTGAGTTAAGAGTAGTACAAGCACGGGTTGGCGTTATAATTGATTTGGGTTTGTTTGCCGCCACTTGTCTTTGAGAGATGATGGAGATGCTCTTTGACTTAATGGTGACGCCGATAGTAATTGTGAAAGATTGGAGGGAAGCCCAGTGAGGACATTGCGCCGGCCGGGGACGGCCATAGTGCGCTTGACAGTATTAATCAATCAGACGGCGTCTCGTCTTGACTGTGGAAAGCGAGATGACGCTGCCTGGTCAGGGTTGGAGCAGAATGGAACCGTTCACCGTCAACTGTCATCACATTACACTTATTAATAATTAACTCAGACGCTGACTCTCAGTCATGGCTTAGTGAATTCAATCGGCACAGGTGACAACACTTGGATCGGGTTACTAGATAAAGAAAGGAGACGTGCTGTGTGTGTGTTTTTTTTAAATAGTTTCATGTTTAACTTGGTTGTTTTGACTACTACTGAAAAAACAATAAGACAAAAACTATTTATAACCGTATTTTTTTGCATTTACGCTGTTTTTGTTGCTAAAAAATGATGACTAGATTGAGGGTAGGGCTTATATGCGCACAAATTAGACTGAACATGAGGTAGAACGCTTAACAAAATTTGTTTTGACGTCTATGTAAGAAATTCAAGAAAAAAAACATCTTGGATAAATCGTGAAAAAACAGCAGTCTTTAGAGATTTCCAATCTAGTAGATGACCCTTTGGATTCTTACAAAATCTCAGAAATACCACGTATGATATTTTTTAAAAGATTTTCACTTCAAAGTAACACATTTGGACTCTCTATTAAAACCATGAATATGGAGGTGAAAATTGTGAATCGGGGGGCGGCTTATACGAGAGAAATTGTCAAATTAAACGATTTTAAGGTAATTTTAAGAGTCCGGTTTATATGCTGGAGAGGTTTATATGCTGGAGTGGTTTATCTGCGAGAAAATACAGTAGTTTTTCCCTGGTAAAGGTTTTTTTTTCCTTTTTAATTAGGGGGAAAACTATAAATATTGCAGTTTTAAGGGCATGGCTTATATGTGGAGGCGGCTTATATGCGAGAAAATACAGTAAAGGTTTTTGTCCTCTTTTAATGTAGGGGAATACTATAAATATTGCAGTTTTAAGGGTATGGCTTATATGTGGAGGCGGCTTATATGCGAGAAAATACAGTAAAGGTTTTTGTCCTCTTTTAATGTAGGGGAATACTATAAATATTGCAGTTTTAAGGGTATGGCTTATATGTGGAGGCGGCTTATATGCGAGAAAATATGGTAAAGGTTTTTTTTCCATTTTAATGAGGGGGAAAACTTTATATTGTCCGATGTCTGTAGTCTTGAATCTTTCAGTGAGTAGTAAAGAACTTATTTTGGATTTTTTTTGTAGTGAAAAACATGACGTCAACACACTTGATTTATTTACCACACAAATGTGATGGACTTGAATTCCTTGTGGGCCTTGAAATATGTTTTCCGTCATATATGGTTACACTCAAAACGTCAAACTAGCTTCAATATCGACAAAAAAAACTTATTAGATAGAGAAAAAACTTCGTTTTGCTTTTCTGGGTATATTTTATAGTTAACAAAACCTTGTGTAGTACTCAACAGAAGTTGAAAGTTTGTTCAGTTATCAGCCAAGCGTTATACAAAGTCTGTCCTCAGAGTACCGAGTAATTATCACAGCAGGATTTCCTCGGAGACACCTCGCCGTTTGGCTTTTAATTGAAATGGCACAAATACTTCGTTTAAAACGCCAACATTTAGCCCACATACTTTCCAAATTGGCCAGTGGACGTCAAAAATGAGCTGATGGGCTTTTTCACGTAAAATCCAACAAGAAATTTGGTATCGATTCAGTTTGTTAGCTAACGTTACTGCCGCGTGTCAGCGTGTGGCGCCAGTGGCCCAAACCATGAATTTTTCTAAGTGGAAAAAGCCTAAAAAGCTTCCTAAATCAACCCAAAACACTTGATTTTCGCGTCTCTGTCACCCCCAAGCAGCAGCTGGTGCGCTCACGATGAATTACACCACCAACGGCGGGCGATTATGTGCTCGCCGTCGGCGTGAATCAGTGACAAATAAAGGAGGTGTCTCGCTAAGATGTAAGGGACAGCCCTGCAACCTTCCTCTAGTCGGGTGGAACGTGCTAAATGGTAAATGCTAACTACCGTATTTTCACGACTATAAAGCGCACTTAAAAGTCTTAAATTTTCTCCAAAATAGACAGTACGCCTTATAATACAGTGCGCCTTATATATGGATAAAACTGAAAACCAAAAAACGAAAAACCACCACTGTCGGATATTAAAAAAACATAAAACGCCTGAACTGAAAAAATACTGTTAAATATGCAGATGCCATCTTAGTTAACAAAATCTTCCATCATGTAGCTCCTCCCCCACTTCAAGATTTTATACAAAAAAATCCAAAACATCATACCTGGAAGTCAATAGCAATTACCGTATTTTCACAACTTAAGAGTCTTACATTTTCTCCAAAATAGACAGTGCGCCGTATAATACAGTGCCCCTAATAATACAGTGCGCCTTATAATACAGTGCGCCTTATAATACAGTGCGCCTTATAATACAGTGCGCCTTATAATACAGTGCGCCTTATAATACAGTGCGCCTTATATATGGGAAAAATGTAATTCGGTGCGCCTTATAGTCCTGAAAATACGGTAAATGGAAATGGGGTTATGTTGGTTGAGTTTCTAGTAATTGCACAAATGAGTGTTTTCGTATTTTCGTACCAGCAAGTACTCAAAAAATGCCAACGTAACTCCGCCCCTAACTTACCAAGTTTGGCCTATCTATCAAAATGTATCGCTTCCTATTTATGGTGGCAATATATTTTTCTTTCCTTGCTCAGAACCAGATGACCCACTTTTGATGTGAACAGTGACATATCCGTAATTATCTACAGTCTGACTTGATTGACCTACTCGAGAACGAGGTTCTGAGGACGCTGCAGGACCCGCCGCGTTAATAGCCAGCCGCCCTCACCGTGGCCCGTGTTCATCTGGGCAGTTTAATGAATTACAAGAGCTTGATAATGAGTGCGCCTGAGCACGGCGCCGTGGAGGTCACTTCGTTTGAATAATTAATCAAGCCATTCGCCATTAAGCAAATAACACGTGTACAGTCGAATACGCATGTTTAAACCAGTATCGTCACCTGAAATACATTTGAAAACTGTGTTTTTTACTAAGTGATTTCGTTTCTCATTTTCCAATTGGCCTTTGTAGTGGTTGTTATAGTTCTAGGCTCCCATTGGGCGAGAGGAGAGGAAGTAGGACAATATCTAGTTCAATAAAAATAAGTGAAAGTTTCCTTTGGGATGACTGATTGAGAAAACTTGGTTTTAGCATGGTCGTTGTTTTAAAATGAGGGTGTTAGACTCGGGTTGGTTCGCGGGCTTGCTTTAACGTCAACTTGATTTCATGTGGGCCATTTTAGACATAATGTTTAGGTTTTTTTTAAATAAATTGGATTAAAAGAACTGGATTAAAATCCCTGAATATTCAGTTTTTTACAGATCTAAAACAATGTTTATTTTAGATTTTTTTAAATATATTTTTAGATTTTACAAAATTATTTTTGAACTAAAAACATCGAAAAAATTGATTAAAAAATTGCAATTAATTGATTTTAAAGGGGGAAAATCAGTAAATTTAATATACATCTATACTCATTTTAATTTGATCTTAAAACAGAAATTTGGCACTCATGATTTACTGACCATTTTAGATATAATATTTAGATTTATTTATTTTTATAAATGGATTAAAAGAACTGGATTAAAAGCCCTGAATATTCAATTTTTATACAGATCTACAACAATGTTTATTTTAGATTTTTTAAAAATATATTTTTAGATTTTACTAAATTATTTTTTAACTAAAAACACAGAAAAAATGGATTAAAAAATTGCAATTAATTGATTTAAAAGGGAGAAAATCAGGAAATGTAATATACATCTATACACTTCATTTTAATTTGATCCTAAAACAAAAAGTCGGCATTCATGATTTACTTTATCGATTTCATGTGGGCCGGACCATTTTAGATATAATATTTAGATTTATTTATTTTTATAAATGGATTAAAAGAACTGGATTAAAAGCCCTGAATATTCCGTTTTTATAGATTTAAAACATTGTTTATTTTAGCTTTTTTAACATATTTTTAGATTTTAGAAAATGATTTTTGAACAAAAAAAATGATTAAAAATTGACAATAATTAATTTAAAAGGGGGGGAAATCAGGAAATTTAATATACATCTATACTCCATTTTAATTTGATCCTAAAACAGAAAGTCAGCACTCATGATTTACTTTCCCGGACCACACAAAATGATGCAGCGGGCCATATTTAGCCCCCGGACCGCCACTTTGACACACGTCCAATAGCTCAAAAAATGACAAAAAGTTATGGACATTTTATTCCTTCTGTTTCTATTTGGAAAGTCTTTTTCTAATCTTGGAAATAATTGAAATATGTTTGAAATGTCTGTGCAGTGTTATCGACAGCTGCAAAGGTCATCCAGGAAAGCATCTGATTCTTTTCCCGTTTATTTTTGTTAGCGCTTTAATAGCAAGTAAATGTTGACTGCATCGCCTGGCGTTGGCGTGGCGGATTTGAAATGGCGATACTGTCGTCGTAGATGAAGCGTTTAATACTCGCCAAAGTCATTACCGTTCTACCCGTAGAAAGAGGCCTTAAAAAAACCAAAAGTTCACAGTGATTTCCAAATTTTATCTGACATTTATCACCACAAATGTCAACCTGGCACTGTAGTAGTAATCACTATGGTAAGACTTTGTATGATTCACTATGGTTGTCTGCCCTGAACGGGTTGCCAGTTAACCTCTGACAAAAAATCCAGTCAATCTGTACGAGAGTTTGGTTGGGTTAGCTCACCTCGCTAAGTAAACGTTAGCGTTTTATAACAAGTGCTTTATGGAATGGTTAGACGTTTTTATCCTGGAACTAGAATAAATTCCTTCAGTTCTTAGGGCAGTAGGATCAGAGAACCCTGAATTTGTTCCCAGCCAATCACAGATTGCGAACTTTACACAACCGTGCCACTACTAAATCATAGTACTGTATTTTCTAGCATATACACTGTATTTTTCCTTTAAAAATGACTGAATTGTGGGCACAAATTAGACTTGACATGTATGAAACTGACAAAAACGAAACGCCATAGCACAAGAAAATGATTAAAAACATTTATTTTGACGTCGATGAATGAAATTCAAGAAAAAAATTAACCGTAAACCATAAAACGTGAAAAAACTCACTTGTACCTGCCATTGCTCGCTCAAGGCGCCACCATCTTACCTAGGGATGACTAACTAGACCGCTTTTGACACACTTCCTGGTTGTACTGGTCACCTGACTTCCTTTTTGTATTTGTCAACGTGGTGGCGACACCCTTTAGGGTTGTGCAATCCAGAAATCGTTTTATATAGTATTTCAGAGATACTACATACAATGATTTTTCTTAAGATTTTCCCTTCAAAGTAACACATTTATACATAATCATCTGATCAATGTGTTGGTTATTTTCTGTTTTGCAGTAAGAAAACAACCATTACTGGATAAATTACTAACTCCCTTATGATATTGATTAATATATTGTGTTTTTTATTCATACAGTATCTCAGAAATACCATATGCACTAATTTTTAATCAACATTTTCCCTTCAAAGTATCACATTTGTACTCCCTATTAAAACCATGAATACGAAAGTGAAAATTGTGAATCAGGGTGCGGCTTATACTCGAGAAATCGTCAAATCCGACGATTTTACGAGTACATCTTATCCTCAAAGGTGACTAATATGCAAGAAAATACTCTAATTACATTTAAAAAACAACAATATCAATCAATATATCTATTTAAATCCACTTTACTTAACAAATCAGAAGCTCAACTACTAAATTAGCGGTTAGCATATCACTACCACAACTAAAAACCCTGTTGGCGGGTTCATTTATTGAGCATATGTTGATAAAATGAGATATTATCCAAGCTATATCACACGTGACATCCCATAATTCCCTGCACCCCCTCTCCATTTGCTCGGCTCAGTCATTCAGATGTATGAATTCATATTAGCGGCCATCTGTTCCAACGCCGTTACATTATCACACATATGAACACGCCTCCTTACATACACCTGTTTGATTTGCTTATCTAAAGAACTCATTGTAATACCATTGAAGAATAATAAGAATATTTAAACATTAAATCTTAGTCATACCGTATTTTCACGACTATAAGGCGCACCGCCAATGAATGACATTTTTTCCATATATAAGGTGCACTGTATTATAAGGCGCACTGTATTATAGAGCGCATTGTCTATTTTGGAGAAAATTTAAGACTTAAGTGCGCCTTATAGCGGTGAAAATAGGGTAATTGCTATTGACTTCCAGGTATGAAGCACTCACTCACTACTTTACAGTCACCTCTAGAGCCAGCCATTGTTGATGTTTTGGAGTTTTTTTTGTATAAAATCTTGCAGTGGGGGAGGAGCTATATGATGAAAGATGTTGTAAACTAAGATGGCATCTGCATATTTAACAGTATTGTTTCAGTTCAGGCGTTTGTGTTTTTTAAAATATCCGACAGTGGTGGTTTTTCGTTATTGGTTTTCTGTTTTTTTACTCCATATATAAGGCGCACTGTCTATTTTGGAGAAAATTTAAGACTTAAGTGCGCCTTATAGTGGTGAAAATAGGGTAATTGCTATTCACTTCCAGGTATGAAGCACTCACTACTTCACAGTCACCTCTAGAGCCAGCCATTGTTGATGTTTTGTATAAAATCTTGCAGTGGGGAGGAGCTATATGATGAAAGATGTTGTAAACTAAGATGGCATCTGCATATTTAACAGTATTGTTTCAGTTCAGGCCTTTGTGTTTTTTTAATATCCGACAGTGGTGCTTTTTCATTTTTGGTTTTCAGTTTTTTTTCTCCATATATAAGGCGCACTGGATTATAAGGCGCACTGTCTATTTTGGAGAAAATTTAAGACTTTTAAATGCGCCTTATAGTCATGAAAATCCGGTAATGATATTTTTACAGTGTTAAAAAAGTTCCCAGAACTTAAAGGTCGAATCCTCAACCAATTGTTTAACCTTCAACGGCGTCCCATTGTGGTTTATATCAAGGGCCAAATGCGGGATGTCATCCCAGATGGCAACACCTACTGTGTCAGGTCACGGTAATGTTTTTTTTTTATAAAACACACGCTTATATCCGGATTATAGTATTTTTTTGTCATGGTATTAAGTCATTTCCTACCGATAAAGGTCACAACATCCCACCCACTGTCCCTTGGCTGCATTTCACATTAGTCAAAATGTCAGAACCTGATCTGTTGGGTGGCAGTACGTTGCCTCTGGCTCACATCTTCCCGGCGCACGCTTATTTTCGAACTGAATACACCGTTTTTCAAAATCCATTTAAATGTCTTTACCCTCCCCCAATATACCCATAAACAAATGTCACTTTCCAGATGCTACATTCACGCCTAGCGCAAAACTATTCATCGGTATAACAATATACACTCTAAGGAAATATACACGTATATAGGTGGATGGTTTGACGCCCCGGTTTTCTAAACATAGCCTTTATCGTACCAAATGTTGTCGTGTCTGGGAGCAAAGTTTTTCCGTGTCGGAAACAGCTGCTAGTTCGCTATTTCATTTTCTTCGTCACCCAGAGACAAATGAATATAAATGACATGCTTTCATGTCTTTTTATGTGTCGAGCTGCATAATATATTTCTGGGGAGGAAGGGTTTTTTTCTGTTTTTGCGGCGAGGAAAATGACTCACGGGGATGCGTGATGGAATTTTGAAGGTGGTGGTACTTGTTGGGGACGTAAAACTTAGGGGTTATAGTACCGTATTTTCACGACTATAAGGCGCACCACATTATAAGGCGCACCCTAATTGAATGACATTTTTTTCATATGTAAGGCGCACTGTATTATAAGGCGCACTGTCTATTTTGGAGAAAATGTAAGACTTTTAAGTGCGTCTTATAGTGGTGAAAATACGGTAATTGCTCTTGACTTCCAGGTATGAAGCACTCACTATACACAGTCACCTCTAGAGCCAGCCATTGTTGATGTTTTGGATTTTTTTGTATAAAATCTTGCAGTGGGGGAGGAGCTATATGATGGAAAATGTTGTAAACTAAGATGGCATCTGTATATTTAACAGTATTGTTTCAGTTTAGGTGTTAGTGTTTTTTTAATATCCGACAGTGGTGGTTTTTAATTTTTTGTTTTCTGTTTTTTCCATATATAAGGCGCACTGGATTATAAGACGCACTGTCTATTTTGGAGAAAATGTAAGACTTTTAAGTGTGCCTTTTAGTCGTGAAAATACGGTATATTTCTAAAAAAAAAACCTACGAAAATCCGTAATCGACACAGTAGAATGCACCCTGTGGACAAACACACAATGTATTATCTCCCTTGCCCTAAAATGCTGGTCTACACCCCCACCACTGATACGGGGACAAAGCAAAAACCCCAGACAGACTCCAAAAAAACCGATTCAACGTTAAACTCAAACACAACAGAGGAGAAGTGACAACATAGTGCAAACCAATGGAAAGGAATGGAAAACTGTGGAAAATAATTCAATCTGCAGTTCCCCTTCCTTCAATCAGTAAGTTAAGGAGAAGAGAAGGCCTGCCGTAGCGTTCCTCGCTATAGGCATGGCGAGGACGGCAGGCTTCCTGATAAGCCACGGCCAAGTAAGATTAACTGCATGCCCCGATGGAAGAAGAAGAAAATAAAAGGCATTGCTTCGTTTGACCTCCGATTCCCTCGGTCTACCTACGTCAATGTCCTGGCCTGGTGTACATTAGCATGATGAGAACGACGGCTGCTTTGACACGGCTCAGAATCACAGCGCTCTGCAGCAAAAGCAACATGACCTCTAAATCCTTTCGTATCCCGTCAAAGCTTCTATAGAATGTTTCGTATGGTAACAGAAGCCGTGGGTGGCCGGTTGTCCTTAGAAGACCTCATGGCGCTAGATAGTCTCTAACGTGTAAAGAAATTGACTTTTTTTTTGAGAAAATAGCATTGTTATGCAGTGGTTGATATAAAGATTAGTACCGTATTTTCACCACTATAAGGCGCACTTAAAAGTCTTAAATTTTCTCCAAAATAGACAGTGCGCCTTATAATCCAGTGCGCCTTATATATGGAAAAAACAAACTGACCACTGTCGGATATTAAAAAAAACATAAACGCCTGAACTGAAACAATACTGTTAAATAGGCAGATGCCGTCTAAGTTTACAAAATCTTCCATCATATAGCTCCTCCCCCACTGCAAGATTTTATACAAAAACAATGCAAAACATCAACAATGGCTGGCTCTAGAGCCGACTGTAAAGTAGTGAGTGCTTCATACCTAGAAGTCAATAGCAATTAGCGTATTTTCACCACTATAAGGCGCACTTAAAAGTCTTACATTTTCTCCAAAATAGACAGTGCGCCTTATAATACAGTGCGCCTTATAATACAGTGCGCCTTATAATACAGTGCGCCTTATAATACAGTGCGCCTTATAATACAGTGCGCCTTCTAATACAGTGCGCCTTCTAATACAGTGCGCCTTCTAATACAGTGCGCCTTCTAATACAGTGCGCCTTCTAATACAGTGCGCCTTATAATACAGTGCGCCTTATATATGAAAAAATTTCATTATTTGAGGGTGCGCCTTATAATGCGGTGGGCCTTATAGTCGTGTAAATACGGTACATGGTGTTGTTGTTTTTTACGTTTTCTGCTCTGACTTCCAATCTCACAATCAGATCTAGAAAATCTTGTTTTCACAACCTGTTGTGTATCATCTGCAATCATCTCCAAATCGCTTCCAGCTGTACCTTATTGACCTTCTTCTTGTTCTTCACACCCTTTCTACCCAAATCTCTTCCTTCAACCCCCATTTTTTTAAACTCCCTACCGTCACAAGCTCTGACAGCCCATCATAACTCTGTCAGACTCTCATAACATAATAGCCTGACACTTTTCATGATTGGCAGGAGTTTTTTTTCTTACGAATTAGCCAACCCGAGAGAGAAGATTCTCGGTTCAATGCCCAGGTTTTACTTTGGCACCAAAAAACCCTCATATGACAGATGGCATGGACGTCTGTTTACTTGGTAATCAACCGTTTAATTTAACTGGTGTTTGAAGACTTACGTCAGCTGTCAAACATTGTGACCACGAGCCATGGGTGGCGCAATGATTGACAGGTGAAAAGGTACGTGATGGAAGAGGACAGAGGGGGCGCTAGGTAGATATGAGCTTGCCTCTAGGCGGTAGTGGGAGGGGCTTTGGTAACAGAAACTGGTAAATACTGACCTTGAAAGACCCTTTATGGTTATATTTCGCTCCGTTTTTTGTCTATTTATTCTTCCATACCTGTTTTTTTTTTTTACCGCTTTGAAATGCAAGCGAGTCCAGATAAAAGCGACCTTGACTCAAGTCCATTTTTCTGTATTATATTGTAATAATACAGACAAATGTCACCGGGAAATGGAAATTCATCTGATATTTGATTCTATTTACTCCAAGGTTATCTGTTAAACTGCCCACCAAATGGCTGTCTTTTGTTTTTTTTGTACTACGACTGACTGGCAACCAGTTTAGGGGGGGATGGGATAGGCTCCGGCACCCCCTGTAACCTTGAAATAGGTGGTCAGTGTTGAAAATGAGTACATAATATTTAAAAAATTGACTGTTGTGACACTAAAATTAGAGTGATTGTTGTTTAGTTGTTTTTATGAGATTTTTAGGTGTCGAATCAAAAACTGAAACACTAATTATCATAATTATAAATACATAAAAATTAAATTGCTTCATAATAAAATACTAGGAAAGAAACATCAATGGTTATTCAACATCATTATGTTGTTAAATTTAAAAACCACAGGTTTTTTAGGTGATATTTTTTCCCATAGGCTCCGGCACCCCCGCAACCTTGATATGAATAATCAGTGTTGAAAATTATTACATGATTTTTTTTTTAAATATTGACAATTTAATGACACTAAAAATAGAGGTTTTAAACAAGACTTTTAGGTTTTGGATCAAAAACAGGTTTTCTCTAATGTAGATTTTAACAATAATATTCAGGTTTTTAATTAAAAGTGAAACACTACCATAAATATAGATACATATTATTAAAATGCAAAAAAATACAAACATCAATGATAATTCAACTCTATTTTGTGGTTAAATGTAAAAATACAGGTTTTTTTGTTGTTGTGATATTTCATTTTTTCCCCATAGGCTCCGGCACCCCGCAACCTTGAAATAGATAGTGTTGAAAATGAATACATGATTTTTTTTTTTAAAATATTGACAATGTAATTACACTAAAAATAGTTTTTGAACAAGATTTTTAGGTTTTCTCTAATGTAAATTTTAACAATTTGGGTTTTTAATTAAAAGTGAAACACTCCTTACCATAAATATAGATACATAACAATTAAATTGCAATAAAACAGAAATGTCAATGATTTTTCAACACTATTTTGTTGTTAAACGTAAAACCAGTTTTTTGTTGTTTTATATACACAGGGTGTCTCAAAAAATGTACTCACTTTTAGAATAAAATGTACTCCCTTTTTGAATAAAATGTACTCACTTTTTGAATAAAATGTACTCCCTTTTTGAAGAAAATGTACTCCCTTTTTGAAGAAAATGTACTCACTTTTGGAATAAAATGTACTCACTTTTTGAATAAAATGTACTCACTAAAGGTTTTCTGGTCATTCTGAAAGTGAGTACATTTTATTCTAAAAGTGAGTACATTTTATTCCAAAAGGGAGTACATTTTATTCCAAAAGGGAGTACATTTTATTCTAAAAGTGAGTACATTTTATTCCAAAAGGGAGTACATTTTATTCTAAAAGTGAGTACATTTTATTCTAAAAGTGAGTACATTTTATTCCAAAAGTGAGTACATTTTATTCTAAAAGTGAGTACATTTTTTTTGAGACACCCTGTATATACATGTATATATATTTTTCCAATTATGGAAACCTACTTCACCTTAAAAACCAACTTAATAGTAGGCAATTTATCTAAATTAAAAGATTATACATTGCCAATTACTCTCAACACGTAGGCGAACATGCCGTCCTCACCTGCCGCCGCACGGCCACCATATTTTTTAGCACTCAAACGTTTTTAATATGTATTCAATGCCTCAAGACAACTTCCTCCCCAATATTATTTTTATCCTGTTATATGACCATGAGAAAGAGAGAGAGAGCGAGAGAACCCAAGCGAAGAGAGAGAGAGCGTAGTCGCCCGATCGATACGGCGCCCCGCCACCGCAACGAGCGGCAGCTGCCCGAATCGCCGCCATCGATCAGGCACAGAGCATTTACTCTGCCAGACTGCTGGGCCTTTGTGGATGGAGATTATTTCCAAATTATTATAGGAGGCAGATGCTTGTCAGAAGATGCTCTCTGTCAAGGTTACGCTTCTTCTACGTTCGCCTTGCCGAACTCGCCCAGTCGTGTTCGGACTTCGTCGCACACTTTGTCCTTTTTTCATCTTGATTATTTACTCGAAAATTGGAGTTACTTTTTAAACTTGTTTTGGTTAGCTTAGTGTTTCTCAACCACGATTTTGTGAGCAAGGGACAGGTGTCTCTCGGGAAATTTTAAAATGGCATATTCGGTGAGAAGAATTTTGATGAATATAACGAGATTAAAATTTTGGTTTTAGAAGTATGAAATTAAAATATGAAGAACAAAAAAAATATTGGTTATACTATTACAAGATTAAATTTGTGAAAGTCATTTTTTGCTTATTTTTCTGTAACATAAACGTTAAAAATGTTTAAAAAAAACAAGGAAAAAAATTGGGAAATTTTAAAATGTCATATTCAGTGAGAAAAATTGAATATGAATAAAACGAGATTAAAATTTTGGTTTTTCAAGGTTAAAATCAAAATATGAAGAACAAAAAAAATATTGGTTATACTTTTATAGGATTAAATTTGTGAAACAGTAATTTTTTTGCTTATTTTTCTGTAACATAAACCGGAAGTTTTTTGGGGATTTCTAAGGCTAACAATAACGTTAAAAATGTTTTAAAAAACAACGAAAAAAAATGGGGAAATTTTAAACTGTCATATTCAGTGAGGAAAAATTTGTATTAATAAAACGAGATTAAAATTTAGATTTTTCAAGGTTAAAATCAAATTATAAAGAACAAAAAAAATATAGGTTATACTTTTACAAGATTAAATTTGTAAAAGTAATTTTTTTTGCTTATTTTTCTGTATCATAAACCGAAACTTTTTTTAAATTTCTAAGGCTAACAATAACGTCAAAAATATTAAAAACAACCAAAAAAATAATCTCCCAGTATAAAAATTCCCCTAAATTCATCAAAAAATGCAAATAAATCAGTATCAACATAATGCAAATAATAATAATAATTCTTCCATATATTTTTTTTCATATTCTCCTATCACTCCTCCGCCAAAAAAATATATGTATCATATTATTTTTTTTATTCCGCTTCCAAACAGTATCCCCCATTGACTCCTTTTGTCATGGACGTCAGAATATTATGACAAAGGGAACAAAACATTTACCATGACGGGAGACTTTGTCAAATCTGGCCCCAATTCCATTTTTTACTGAAATAAATGTACGCTAGCTTGTGCCCGGAAGGTAGGCATACGGTTTTAAAAAAAAAAAGACATATGGCACATTATGGCTGTCATTCTGCAGGACAGAGTGTTCTGTTTATAGTCACTAGGACCATGTTTATAGCCCCCTTAAATCTACCCACCACTCCATATTCTTTTTAACAGAACAGCTTGGCTTGCTTCTGTCTATTTGCTCTTTGACTTTAGACCCCGCCCCCCTACGACCGCACCTGTAGGTGCCGCCACCGCCGCCGTTCTTGTCATATCTGTCATGGCCGTTCAATTGCAGTTCTTGCTGTGGGCTTCAAATTTAATTTGCTTTCAATCTGCTGTAATTGCTTTGAGAGACAGCCGTGTCTCCATGTTTTTCTTCCCTCATGTCTACAGTGAAAGAGGAGTGAACATATTTGCCTTGCAGTCAACAGGTTTTGTTTTGAATCCGAGTTTGGATGTTGGTGATATTTGTTTTATTGTATTTTCACGACTATAAGGTGCACCACATTTTAAGGCGCAGTGTCAATGAATTACACACTTAGAAATGTGTTCAATATATAAAGAACACTGGATTATAAGGCGTACTGTTTATTTTGGAGATAATTTAAGATTTTTAAGTGCGCCTTATAGTCGATTTAAGACTTAAGTGCGCCTTATAGACGATTAGAGATTTTTTAGTGCACCTTATAGTCGATTTAAGACTTAAGTGCGCCTTATAGTCGATTTAAGACTCTTAATTGTGCCTTATAGTCGATTTAAGACTCTTAATTGTGCCTTATAGTCGATTTAAGACTCTTAAGTGCGCCTTATAGTCGATTTAAGACTCTTAATTGCGCCTTATAGTCGATTTTAGACTTTTAATTGCGCCTTAGAGTCGATTTAAGACTTTCAAGTGCATCTTATAGTCGATTTAAGGCTTTTAAGTGCATCTTATAGTCAATATAAGACTTTTCAGTGCATCTTATATTCGATGTAAGACTTTGAAGTGCGCCTTATAGTTGATTTAAGACTTAAGTGCATGTTATAGTCGATTTAAGACTTCTCAGTGCACCTTATAGTCGATTTAAGACTTTTCAGTGCAACTTATAGCCCATTTAAGACTTTTCAGTGCATCTTATAGCCGATTTAAGACTTTTTAGTGCATCTTATAGTCGATTTAAGACTTTTCAGTGCAACTTATAGCCCATTTAAGACTTTTCAGTGCATCTTATAGCCGATTTAAGACTTTTTAGTGCATCTTATAGTTGATTTAAGACTTTTCAGTGCGCCTTATAGTCGATGTAAGACTTTTCAGTGCGCCTTATAGTCGATTTAAGACTTTTCAGTGCGCCTTATAGTCGATTTAAGACTTTTCAGTGCATCTTATAGTCCATTTAAGACTTTTAGGTGCGCCTTATAGTCGTGAAAATACAGTATTTTTGGTAGTAAACGTAAATTTCCATCGCATATTCGGCTCCCTTGCATACAGATCAGCTCGATTTCCTCTACCCTCGCACCCCCTTCTAGATATCCTTTTTTTCATTATTCCGGTCCGAGAAGTGACAGGATTAGTTGCGGCGGTTTTTAAACATCTGATTGTTATCACATCCTCTCCTGGGTGAACAATTAATCCCTCTCACTTGCCTTTGGTCTTATCAACCTCCAACGCACATTGAGGCGGCATCTGGCCTCCATTCCTCGCTATGCTTCCCTTCCGGGCTTCCCTTTCTCAAATGAGAGCTTTATTTGGCACAGAAGACGAGCTAAGTGTCCTGCATTTGTAGACTAGAAACTATCGCTGTGTGAAGTGGGTAATCATACTAAAATGTTTTTTCTGTAAAGGCCTTGTCTTAAAAACTACAGTTTTATCAAATTTTGTCCATAACTTGATTCATTTTCCATGCAGCTAATCCTGTACCTCTCAATATATACATTCTTCCTGAATTTTATACATTTTTTGATCATTTTAAAGTGTGTACGCCGTATAACAACTTTTGAACAGGATTTTTTCGGTGCGTTTTTTTGTAAAAAAAATGTTTTATCAAATTTAGCCTTCTCCAGATTCTAAATTTTCCATAATTTATTCATTTATTTTCCATGTTAATCCCATACCTGTCAAATTATACATTTTTCCAATTTTTTATACGTTTTTCGATCATTTTAAAGTGTGTACGCCATATAACAACTTTTGAACAGGATTTTTTTCGGTGCGTTTTTTGTCAAAAAATATGTTTTATCAAATTTAGCCTTCTCCAGATTCAAAATTTTCCATAATTTATTCATTTATTTTCCATGTCAATCCCATACCTGTCAATTTATAAATTTTTCCAATTTTTTATACGTTTTTCGATCATTTCAAATTGTGTACGCCGTATAACAACTTTTGAACAGGATTTTTTCGGTGCGTTTTTTTGTAAAAAAAAATGTTTTATCAAATTTAGCCTAAATTGTCCATAATTTATTCATTAATTTTCCATGTGTTTAATCCCATACCTGTCAATTTATACATGTTTCCAGTTTTTTATACATTTTTTTGATCATTTCAAATTGTGTACGCCGTATAACAACTTTTGAACAGGATTTTTTCAGTGCGTTTTTTTTTAAAACCGTTCTCTATAAATATAGCGCGCCTCAGAAAGATGTCCGTCCACTTTGTAGAAAATTTTAGACTTTGACGTACGCCCTGAATGTATCAAATTTGCCAGCCAATGAAAAACATGCTTTAAATTACCCAATAATCTCAATATATGTCTTTGCCTTCAAACTACATATTCTGATTACTCATTAGATTTTTTTTACTACTTTTCTACATTTAATGCCTTTATTTAGACACTCCCTTCCGGCATAGCACGTCTTTTCCTTCTCAACTACAAAGAAAAAGTACAATCCTAACTATAAGATAGCACCAAAAAAAAATTTCATGTTCTCGGATGAACCTGATTGGGCCAAAAAAAAAAATGAAGATTAAAATGGAGTACTATTTGAAGACTGGGGGAAAATAGTGTGTTTAACACCATGGGCATTGATAGATCAAACTTTTTGGACGATTTTATGCTGACCATAGAATTATAAATCTGTGAACTATTAGGGGAGGAGCCTAGAGCATACATGGTCACAGGCCAGATCTGTTCTGTGGAGTCCCTCCAAAGCTCTTTCAGCAATAGATTGCTGCACCATCATTACAATTTACAATTTACTGTTCATCATATTTATATTTCTACCCTTTATAATAGTTCAATTTTTATGAAATTTTATCTCTGAATACTACATTGTGGCTGTGGAGTCCCTCCAAAGCTCTTTCAGCAATAGACTATTGCACCCTCATTACAATCTACCGTATTTTCACGACTATAAGGCGCACTTAAAAGTATTACATTTTCTCCAAAATAGACAGTGCGCCTTATAATACAGTGCGCCTTATAATACAGTGCGCCTTATAATGCAGTGCGCCTTATAATGCAGTGCGCCTTATAATGCAGTGCGCCTTATAATACAGTGCGCCTTATAATACAGTGCGCCTTATAATACAGTGCGCCTTATAATACAGTGCGCCTTATAATACAGTGCTCCTTATAATACAGTGCGCCTTATAATACAGTGCGCCTTATAATACAGTGCGCCTTATAATACAGTGCGCCTTATAATACAGTGCGCCTTATAATACAGTGCGCCTTATAATACAGTGCGCCTTATAATACAGTGCGCCTTATAATACAGTGCGCCTTATAATACAGTGCGCCTTATATATGGAAAAATTGTCATTCATTGATGGTGCGCCTTATAATGCAGTGCGCCTTATAGTCGTGAAAATACAGTCCAATTTACCATTCATCATATTTAGATTTCTACCCTTATAATAGTTCAATTTTAATCTAATAAAATGTACTCTCTGAATCTTCCATTGCAATTTCCGACCAATGACAGGACCCCCCTTACTTTATCCATCCAATCCAATTACTTAAAAGCATCTAACACTCCTATAAAGTCCAAAAAACGTCAACTATTAGTCAGCAAAATTTAATCAAGTCACTCAACCTTTGTAAAACTTCCCTGTCAAGGACTTTTTACCCCTTCCATTGTTTTATTCATACCGAATTATCTGCATAATCCCACTTTTTGTTACCCAAATAGCCGATAATTGTTCTACTATAGGGCCAATGAATAGAGGACACTCGTCAGTTTTCATCTCCTTAGTTCGCATTATTGCCGCAGTCTGCATTTATGTTTGTGTATCGCTGTCACCTCTAATCAAGGAGACATCTGCCCTGCATCTTGATGCCATTTTGGCGTCCATTCACCACCACCACCACCCACTCGGTTGAAAAAAAGGACAGGTCGTTCCAGCGACCTGTTACCAAACACTTTGGCTAAAGAATCAACTGCGTTTTTTTTATAAATTCCACACGACCGCTACGTAATTTTATCTCCTTGCGGGCCTCCAAGGTTGAAGCCTAGCGGTTTACGCTGTAGAGACGCTAACATCTTAAATGGTATTGTTATTTTTAGGAGTACGGCGCCCTTGGGCACTCTCATTCGCTCACTCCTTCTGATGTCTGTTGGAGGCTTATAGCTCGGAGGGGTTGGTGAGCCGTTTGGTGGATGTTTATGATGATCTGTCAAGGACTGACAGTGAACTCGACCAGACGTTGGCCGGCTAGGGCAGCCCCCTGCTGGTCCCAGAGTAGAAGTACCGTATTTTTACGACTATAAGGCGCACTTAAAAGTCTTAAATTTTCTCCAAAATAGACTGGGCGACTTATAATCCAGTGTGCCTTATATATGGAAAAAACAGAAAACCAAAAACGAAAAACCACCGCTGTCGGATATTAAAAAAAACACGAACACCTGAACTGAAACAATACTGTTAAATATCCAGATGTCATCTTAGTTTACAAAATCTTCCATCATATAGCTCCTCCCCCACTGCAAGATTTTATCCCAAAAAACTCCAAAACATCAACAATGGCTGGCTCTAGAGGTGACTGTAAAGTAGTGAGGGCTTCATACCTGGAAGTCAATAGCAATTACCGTATTTTCACCACTACAAGGCGCACTTAAGTCTTAAAATTTCTCCAAAATAGACAGTGCGCCTTATAATACAGTGTGCCTTATATATGGAAAAAATGTCATTCATTGAGGGTGCGCCTTACAATGCGTTGCGTCTTATAGTCGTTAAAATACGGTATCTTACGGATTTTTGTCTAGTCTTTTCTTGTTGTAGTGTTGTTGTTGTTGTTGTTGTCTCCCTCAAGAAGTTGTTCTTCTGTTATAGAGCTTTAACCCAATGGTTGGCCTTCTTTTGCCTAGCAGTCAGTAGATTTAGTTGCCAGTCTGTTTGCTAGTCCAGTTATTTTTCTAGTGTTTTTGCTGGATTTTTTTTAGATTTTCCAGCTCCACTTCAACTCGCACTTCAACTGTCGATATATTCGATTAATCCTCATAATAAACACCGAAATAGACAGCACTGAAGTAGCTAATAATCACCAGTGATTATTTTCCAACCCTTTTGTATCGAAGCCGAGTGTGTCTTCAGCGAGATATTGTTCAAAAGTAATTACAGCCGCCTTTTTTGGTGGCGTTGAAGCCTCAACACAATGCTAGCAATCTCCTCTAGCAATATGGAGTCTTGTGGGCAAGTGCGTTTATAAAGAAAAGCCCATTTTTTTGTTGAAAAGACTAAATTCTCGCCGTCTGTGGGTGATGCTTTTGCATCCTCCTGATCCGGTCTCCATGGAAACCACTGAGGGTTGTCGTGGGACCCTTTTTTGGGGAACGTTTTTAAAGAAAAGTGAACATTTCCGTTGTGGAAAAGGAAGATTACGTGGCGAAACAAAGGCGGGAGGGATTATCTCGGCACGTACTACAATACCGCCACGTTCGTCGACCCCCCTCCCCACGAATGGGGGGAGCTACGGGTGGGCTTTGGAGTACGGGACAAAGCTGAGGTCCCCCCCTACCCGTTTGACGCAAAGGGTTGGCTAATTCGATGACAATACCCAGCTGGCTGGATGCCGAATGGGGACCGGGAATTAAGGGTAATTATTGCTCCTTATTATGGACTTTAATGCTGTTGGGGTGTTAAGATGAAGAGAGGGCGTTGTTGTTTGTCACCTGGAAAAGTGGTCGTATTCTTTGCTTAATTGCATGGATGGAAAATGTCTTTTTACACTAAACACAAGATATTTTATTTTAGTTAATTTGGGTGTTGGATTAATCAGTTAAAAAGATTGGATGTATACTATGGGAGTGGTTCTTAATTTCTGTGGCGTGAGCAATGGTCAGGTGTCCCTTGGGAAATTGTTTGTATCCGGAGAGAAAAATGAATAGGAATATAACGAGGTTAAAATTGGACGTTTACAAGGTTAAAATCAAAATATGATGAATGGATATTAAATTTTATATTACTATACTATTACAAAATTCAAATTGAGTCATTTAGTTGATTTTTTTAATCTAGTTTGAACCAGAAGTTCTTTGATTTCTAGGGCATCAAACATACTGACGTAAAGTTTTTTGCGTAGTTTTCTGCGTATTTTTTGCGTAACTTTTTGCGTTTTTTTTTTTGCAGAATTTTTTTGCGTAGTTTTTTTTGCATATTTTTTTGCGTAATTTTTTTGCGTATTTTTTTGCATAATTTTTTTGCATAATTTTTTTGCGTAATTTTTTTGCGTAATTTTTTTGCGCATCATTGTGTTCATTTTGGAACTCTGTGATACCTGCTGATAGAAATGTAATAAAAATGACAATTGTTAATATAAGCGACAT
Source organism: Stigmatopora nigra (assembly GCF_051989575.1). NCBI lineage: Eukaryota > Metazoa > Chordata > Actinopteri > Syngnathiformes > Syngnathidae > Stigmatopora > Stigmatopora nigra. The sequence goes on from NC_135517.1 coordinate 2,200,222, forward strand.
AGTTTTAGTTTAGTTTTCAGATGTATAGCGCATCAGCAAGCAATATACCCAGAGATCGATATTTTTACGCATCAATTTTATGTCATTCTATGTCCTTTTGATTTACAAAGATGTACAAAGCAAAGGGTGGTCAGAAAATAAAGTTTCAATCCAAAATTTAAGTTAGGAAACTTCCTTCCATCTCACAAACAAACCTAAATATGAACTTGATTTTTTAACCATCACCAACACAGATTTTTTTGCACTTTAGTACGTAAAGTCACTTATCGTCAGTTTTTGAACTTGTCTTGGCTGTTATGGGCTCAATCTGAGAAAACTTTAAGATCACTAAAAGTGAAAACCAACAAATTATGCACCACGTAAGATGGCAGGATATAAAAAAGTCTTGCCTAGAGAGAGGTGAAAAAGACCAGAAAGGTATTTTGAAGGCAAGGGTGCGAATCGAGAGTGAGTTTGTCTGTGAAGGTTTTAAAATTCTGCAGTGGAAAGTCCTTCCATCTGTTATTGAGGAACGGTTCTGACTCAGTGACTCCTATGATTGGCCTTAATCCCAACCGAGTGGAAGAGACAGAATAAAGCCTTTAGAAAAGACTGTTCTCAGTCCGACAGACTCCACTGACTGTCCTGGTTCAGTCTACTGCCCCCTTATGGACGCTAAGGAACTACACCGACCCCCTCAAGCTGTGGCGTTGACATTTTAATCCAAGTTGAATTTGTCTGACGCACATGTTAACGTCTCTGGTGATGATGCGTTTGTGTCTTTGGAAATATCACGGAAGATATAGCGCCCTTGACTGGATCATGTTAGCTGTGCAGATATGACACCAGTGATGATTATTCTAACTAGCCGTGTGGGTGTCGGCCAATGAAGTGGAAGCGTCTTGTCTTACAAAGACATTGGACACCCGTGTTTGAAGAAGGCTTGTTTAAGTTATGTTGATGTTAATGGTACATGGCTTCTTGGGTTGGAGGTGGTACCTGGGGCTAGGCTTGTTAGCCTTAAAGATTGATTTGTTATGATACATGTGTCAAAGTGGTGGTTTGGGGGCCAAATTTGGACCGTCGGATCATTTTGTGTGGCCCGGGAAAGTAAACGAGTGGTGACTTTCTGTTTTAGGATCAAATTAAAATGAAGAGTATAGATGTATATTAAATTTCCTGATTTTTCTCCTTTTAGATCAATCATTGGAATGTTTTAATCCATTTTTTTCTGTTTTTTTAATTCAAAAATTATTTTGTAAAATCTAAAAATATATATTAAAAAAGCTAAAATAAACATTGTTTTAAATCTATAAAAAACGGAATATTCAGGGTTTTTAATCCAGTTCTTTTAATCAATTTATTTAAAAAAAATCTAAATATATCTAAAATAGTCCGATTTATATTAAATATTCTGTTTTCCCCCCTTTTAAATCAATAATTGTAAAAATTTTAATCATTTTTTCTGCGTTTTTAAGTTCAATAAATAATTTAGTAAAATCTAAAAACATACATATAAAAAAACTAAAATAAACATTGTTTTAAATCTATAAAAAAAAACAAAATAGTCATTTTTTAATCAATTTCTTCTGTTTTTACTTCAAAATCATTTTGTAAAATCCCCAAAAATCTATTAAAAACATTTAAAATCAACATTATCTTAGACCTATAAAAAAAGCCACTTAGACACTAATGTGAAATCACAACCGAAAAAAACGGCAAACAAACAAATACCAAGTACTCATTATGATACCATTATAATTCCTAATATTCATTATAGTCCCTTTTCCAAAGGTAGAGAGAAACTACAACCTTGCTCAGTCAAAGTCTTCCTCAGAGAATGACTGATTGCAGTGTCCCGTTAGCACATTTCGATGAAGCGTTAGCATATACAGACCACTCCAAAAGCCACGCACTCTAGGCTATTTATGCAAACGGACACCGCGGCCAAGCAGTCCACGCCACGTGCGGGTTTGAGGGCACTCGAGGGTGCATAACACGGGTCTGTACGTGATTGCAAGCCTTGAAGGTAGCCACTCTACGCGTTCCCAATGACCCCGCCGGCTTTTGTTCCCGAATCGGGGCTAGCAAAAAACGGTGAAATGACTTGGCCGAGGTCACGTAAACACCCGTAATGATGTGTTTGTGTGACCGGTCGCCGATTGACTGACGTGATGGATCCCAATCAAAGTCAAGTGCGCAATTTTTATGGTTGTGGACCATTATTGAAGGTTTTATTACACCAGTCTATGTCTACAAAACATGGCTACAGTCATTTTAAGATATTCAAGGTTGTTATCAAATGCATAGAGAAAGAGTTTAAGGCTTAAATCAACAATACCTTGACATATGAGGGCCCAGTAGACGAGAAATTTGAGATATGAGGAAAAGGATTGATGATTAAAAAATATATATTTATTTGTTATTTTGTGAGGAGGTAGTTTAAAAAAAAACATAGTATAGTAAGGCATTTTTCTTTATAAATGACCATGTATAGTAAGGCTTTTTTACTTAAATAATGACCATGTAATTTTTTTATCCATTTTTTTCTGGTTTTAGGTCAAAAATCATTTAGTAAAATTTAAAAGAAATATATAAAAAAAAGCTAAAATAAACATTGTTTTAGATTTATAAAAAACTGAATATTTAGGGGATTTTAATCCAGTTCTTTTAATCCATTTATATTAAAAAAAATCTAAATATTATATCTAAAATGGTCCTGAGTGACATTAGGCCAATCGACCTTTAACGATGGGATTTTTAGATGTCAACAAACATTTTTTAGGGTTTTGTTTATTTTGTTTGAGAGGGGCCCTTCATTTGTTGGCGTGAAAGTTTTATCTGCTATTAAGAGTTTTATTGAAATGCCATTGCTTGGTTTATCAGTGATTGTTTATTATGTTTTATTGTTATGATATCGTCTTGGCCAATGAAGGCAGATTAGGCTTCACGCCAAACATTACAAGCAACAACATGTAGTAAATTCAGGTCTTAATGGCTTGTTAACCCGATGGGTTGTGTTAAAGTCCAGATCTGGAACAAACTGGTCTCAGGTGTCCTTGGTTCATGCCTGTCATGACGTATTTTGTTATTGGAGATATGAGGAAATGAAGTTATGAGGTAGATTAATCACTCAGTGATTTGAATTTGTATGTTGAACTAATGAGTAAATACAATTGGTGGATAGTGTGTGTTTTTAGACCCTGTGGTTGTGTATTTTCTGGACTATAAGGCAGTGTTTCCTAACCATTGTGTCGTGAGTGATGGTCAAGTGTGTTATAAGAATTTAGAAGGATTCATTAATTGTAATGTTGCGAGAGAAAATTTGTAATTTTGTGAGAAAAATCATAATTTTTGTGAGAAAAAATGTAATTTTGTGAGAAAAATTGTAATTTTGTGAGAAAAAAAAATCGTCATTTTGTGAGAAAAAAATCTTAATTTTGCGAGATAAATCGTAATTTTGTGAGAAAAATCGTAGTTTTGTGAGGAAAATCGTAATCCTGTGAGAAAAATCGGAACCCTGTGAGAAAAATCGTATTTTTGTGAGAAAAATCGTAATTTTGAGAGAAAAATCGTAGTTTTGTGAGAAAAATCGTAATTTTTGTGAGGAAAAAAATCTTAGTTTTGTGAGAAAAATTGTAGTTTTGCGAGAAAAATTGTAATTTTGTGAGAAAAATTGTCATTTTGCGAGAAAAATTGTAATTTTGCGAGAAAAATAGTCATTCTGCGAGAAAAATTGTCATTTTGCGAGAAAAATTGTCATTTTGCGAGAAAAATTGTAATTTTGCGAGAAAAATTGTCATTTTGCGAGAAAAATTGTCATTTTGTGAGAAAAATTGTCATTTTGCGAGAAAAATTTTAATTTTGCGAGAAAAATTGTAATTTTGCAAGAAAAAATTGTCATTTTGCGAGAAAAAAAATCTTAATCATCATATATTGTACTATTATAGTTTCAAAATGTGTAAATTTAAGTGAGATGGTAAACTGGTCGCCCTATAGTAATAGGTCACTCAATAGCCAACGACAATACATACTGACTTTCCATCTCTAGACATTTTTTAGCTATTGTTTTTCCGTCCTACATTTTTCATGCAAATGTTGTTCTACTTCTGAATATGACCCGAATGCAATGAATCTCCCTGAACATCAATCAAAGTAAAATGCATTTGACTGTAGGCTCTAACATCGCATGCGTTTGACTACGTAGACCTTGTGAATGGACATCGCCATCTATTACCATCGCGTTTATGTTTCTTGACCTTGCCGGCGGACGAGCTGACAAATCGGGTAGTGGCGTGTCGCAGATCGACAGCGGCGCTTTAACAAACGGGCGTTTGCGAGGTCAGCTTTCTTAGTGGTGAGTTTTACGTATCGTATTTTCACGACTATAAGGCGCACCGCATTATAAGGCGCACCCTCAATTAATGACTTTTTTCCATATATAAGGCGCACTGTATTATAAGGCGCACTGTCTATTTATGAGAAAATTTAAGACTTAAGTGCGCCTTATGGTGGTGAAAATACGGTAATTGCTATTGACTTCCAGGTATGAAGCACTCACTACTTTACAGTCACCTCTAGAGCCAGCCATTGTTGATGTTTTGGATTTTTTTGTATAAAATCTTGCAGTGGGGGAGGAGCTATATGATGGAAGATGTTGTAAACTAAGATGGCATCTGCATTTTTAACTTGTTTCAGTTCAGGTGTTTGTGTTTTTTTATTATCCGACAGTGGTGCTTTTTCGTTTTTGGTTTTCTGTTTTTTCCATATATAAGGCGCACTGTATTATGAAAAATGAAAATGAAAATGAAAAATGAAAATCAGACATAGGCATTGTCGTCATCATTGACTTGACAAAAAGCCTAGTAGTCATCATACCCTCAGCAGCGTATGACGAAATTGTATAGTGCTTCTCCACAAGTTCGTCTTCCCAGGCCAGACACATTTATGACATTTATTTATGACATATTCATACTTGTTAGCTCTCCGCCTTGAGCGCCATTTTCCGGCGACTACAAGTTGCCTCACCGATGCCAACAAGAATAAGATGGATCACTTACCTCTCACTATTATAAGGCGCACCGTCTATTTTGGAGAAAATGCAAGACTTTTAAGTGCGCGTTATAGTGGTGAAAATAGGGTAATTGCTATTGACTTCCAGGTATGAATCACTCACTACTTTAAAGTCACCTCTAGAGCCAGCCATTGTTGATGTTTTGGATTTTTTTTGTATAAAATCTTGCAGTGGGGGAGGAGCTATATGATGGAATATGTTGTAAACTAAGATGACATCTGCATATTTAACAGTATTGTTTCAGTTCAGGCGTTTGTGTTTTTTTTAATATCCGACAGTGGTCAGTTTGTTTTTTCCATATATAAGGCGCACTGGATTATAAGGCGCACTGTCTATTTTGGAGAAAATGTAAGACTTTTAAGTGCGTCTTATAGTCGTGAAAATACGGTAGGTTTCTATTGGTTGCTGATTTTAACTATGCTGATCTAGTCCCTTCCTAAGCAGCTTGGGTTTCCGCCACCAGCCTGGCTAGAAAAACAACCTCCAGTCCTTCCCAAATCGCTCACTCTGATTCATTGGCTGTTTGTCTTGGCTGTTTGTCTTGGACAGAAGATACATGAAGACGTATTGGCTGTTGTGGAGACTGCATTAAAATGCCGAGGATAAGACTCGGGTCGGAGAGGAATGAAGGCCGAATTGGGAGAGTGACGATAAGAGATTATTTTTTTGCTAAATCAGAAAAAGATTAAATGGAAGCTTGATCATTGATCTGGACTGAGTTTGGGGAAGGTGGTTTTTTTTTGTAAATACTTTGTTGGTATTTTATTTGAAGGTGACTTGCTAACTAAGGGAAAGTTATAGTGATGCCCATTATACATGATAGTATGACCTTGTGACCTTTGGATGGTTATGAAGGGATGGTTAACTACATTAAATTATGTTTTTTTACTCTTGGGATAGTTTAATGATAGAGTTTGGTACTTTTCTGATAAAGACTGTTTTTTCTCGCATATATTCCGTATTTCTAAGTAAAATAAGTTATGATTATGGCTTATATGCGCATAAATTAGACTTGACATGCACGAAATATGCAAGGTGACAAAAACGAAACTTTATTATGCAAAAAAAATTGGCCGATACGGTCATTTATTTCAAAATAGAGAAAAAATAAACAGATAAAATGCTAAATAACATTTATTTTTATGTCTATGCATGAAATTCAAGAAAAAAAATGCATATTTTGCATAAAATGTGATAAAAATCACTTACTATTGCTTGCTTAGGCCGCCATCTTACTGTTGTTAAACGTGCTCTGATTGGCTAGACGTGAGTAGCCTTGATAGTGTAGTGGTTACCATGTTAGCACATTATAATAGTTCTTAAGGCTGAACAAAGTTTTTGCGGTCAATCATTAAAATATCAGCCTTGATACTTGCGTGATGTGTATCTCATGCTATTATTGCACCCACAAACTTGACTGCGTTTATTCCGTATCTCAGAAATACCACATTTTTTTAAAGATTTTCCTTCCAAAGTAACACATTTGTACTCCCTATTAAAACCATGAATATAGAAGTAAAAATTACGAATCAGTAGGCGGCTTATACTCGAGAAATTGTAAAAATTCAACCATTTTAAGGCATTTTTTCGCCTGTTATTGTGATAATATAATTCTGAATCATTACTTTGGTATTAAAATTTCCTCTCTTGTGGGAATCCACTTGTTTTGTCGTCTTGAAAAATGTAGGTTTTAAAAACAATGAGCCACTTTACAAGCGTACACACACTGGCTGTTTTTTTTTTTTTTACTTATGGGCTCTTGGGTAATAAATTTCAATGCACTAATTAGATTCTCATTTTGTTGATTCACTCAGTTATGTTCCCATTAGGAGATGAATGCGATCTTTAGTTAAAGGCTCACTCAGGTGGTTTCGAAAGACAAATGGAAAAACACTGCAGGTGGAAAGTTCTCAATATTGCTACGTCTGGTTGCTATTTTCTTACAAAACAAATAGAACAGTACCCAATAACAACATTTCTTTTAGTGTTGTCAATTGGCTACTTGAAGGCAATGTGTAATTCAATTGAGGGTTTTCATTTAAATTGTTAATATTTGCATTTTGTTTTCTCCTTTTTGCTAGGCAACCTTTCTCAGATTTTAATTCACTCTGGGACCAAAATTGTATGGCAATTTACTCGTATCTCAAATCTTTTTTTTTCCGATACAAATGAACTATATGCAAATTATTCTGTTCTTAAAAAAAATACCAAAAGCAGGATTTTACAATGGAAAAACATTTTTTATTTGTCTTGTATCTCAAGGGAAAACCTTGCTCGAAATGTGTCTCGTATCTCAAGGCAAAAACTTGCTCAAAAGGGTCCTTGTAACTCAAATTTGTTTTTATCTCAAGACAAAAACTTGCTCAAAAGGTTCCTTGTATCTCAAATTTGTCTCGTATCTCAAGGCATAAACTTGCTCAAAAGGGTTCTTGTATCTCAAATTTGTCTCGTATCTCAAGGCAAAAGCTTGCTTGGAAATTTTCCTGGTATCTCAAGGCAAAAACTTGTTCAAAATGTTCCTCTTATCTCAAAGTTGTCTTGTATCTCAAAGCAAAAACGTGCTCAATAATTTTCCTCATATCTCAAGGCAAAAGCTTGCTCAATAATTTTCCTCATATCTCAAGGCAAAACTTGCTCGAAATTGTTCTGATATCTCAAATTTGTCTCGTATCTCAAAGCAAAAACGTGCACAATAATGTTCCTCGTATCTCAAGTCAAAAACTTGCTCGAAATTTTCCTCGTGTCTCAAGTCAAAAACTTTCTCAAAATGTTCCTTATATCTCAAAGTTGTCTTGTATCTCAAGGCAAAAACATGCTCAATAATTTTCCTCGTATCTCAAGTCTAAAACTTGCTCGAAATGTTCCCTGTATCTCAAATTTGTCTCAACTCTCAAGACAAAAACTCTAAAATTTCCTCATCTCAAATTTCTCTTGCATTCGAACATTCATATGTCAAGCCATTACAATAATTACCTCTATTATAAATATGTTTTTGTTGATTCTATACAATAGAGGTGTTTTAAATATTCCTTTCAGTGTTTATCAATGCAATGAATGATATAAGCTGAGGACATTTTTGCTTGATTAAACAAGCCTGGGGCCAAATTGACCCTGAATAATTATTGCCAGTTCTTCCCCAGGCATGAATATGAACGTACATAAGGTTTAATTGTATGTCTTTGATTGGACACACTTTAAGGCACTGATTCTTGGCTGTGCTCACCAATCAAAGCTCCATTGACACGCCGGTGATTTTTGTGTTTCCTTTCAGAAATTGGCCAAGGAGGCAGAACAGCTTCAAAAAGATCACGAGTGGCAAGATGGAGTCACGGTAAAGTAGACGCCATTTTCTTTCTTTACAGAATGACTTTCCCTTCTTCTTGTTTCCTTTTTGGGCAACCATTTTTTGATTTAATATCAGGTACTTCAATGGATATACTAATTTTTTCCTTCATTTTGGTATCTTTTCATTTCTAGGATTATAATGAAGTACCCGGTTTTTGTTAGTTTTCAATCTGAAAGCAGTTTTAAACCATTTTTATGGCTGTAGTTTCTAGAAATGGTCTCCGTTTTTTGCTTATATTTCAGGTTTTTGAACCAATTCTGACTTATTAAAATATATATATTTTTCTAAACTATACTTTACTTCAAAAATAATGCACAAAATGACTGATTGATTTAAAAATTTTCAGTTTTTAACTTAAAGCTAATATGGCTAGTTTTTAAACCTAATATTCTGCTAAAAATATGCAAATTTTTGGCTCCCACATGTAAATATTTTCACAAAAACTACCAGATACTAAAAGAAAAAACATTTTTTTGCCTTCAAATGTTGCCCAATGTTGCGTATATCCTTAAAAAATGACAACATAATACAAACCCTCAAAAATCCGATAAAAAAAAGATATTGTGGCTACAAAAACGCAACATTAGCGTAGTAGGAATGTCATATTTTATGGCTTCTCCTGTATAATTTCAGCCCTTCCCTGTCTAACTTGAACACGGCATGCTCTGGCTGACCTTTAAAGTAGAACATTGCTCTTGAAATAACGCAAAACAACAACAAAAACAACATGTGTATTTATTTCTGTTTGTGAACCTCGCATGGTACAATGACTCTCAAATTTGTAAATACTCAAATACCCTCGCACAAATGGTCATACACATAAACCAGGTATGTCGTAAATCCACATTCTGTCTCCAGGGAGACCAGTTGACTGTCATGCTAGACTTCCCGCAAATGGATTTTTAACCTCCCTGTTTGAGAAAAGGCTTTAACTGATTAAAAATATATAATAAGGTGCACTACTTTGTAGCATAGTTCTATTTATTTACACATCTAATGAGTAATGTTAAATTTAAATGAACTTGGATTACAATGCAAACACACAAAAATCTTTAATATAGCTTTGCACTAAACTTAATTGTAATTTTGTTTGAGATGTTGATACCTTTTTTGGTTCTATTAGCTCCGTCTCCATCCTGAATTTCAGATGCAACGTATCAAGGGTTGTTTGCTTTTGTCTTCCCATCAAAATATTCCCAAAATGATGCATATATTGAGGTACTACTGTAATTTGTATTTAGTTCTTTTCTATAGGAAACGTTAATTTGAAATACGAGTAAATCGGCATACGAGCTAGGTCCTGGAATGCATGTATCTCAAAGTATGACTAATTTGTCTCAATTCTCAAGAAAAATATTTGCCCAAGATTTTACTCGTATCTCGAATTACTTGTATCTCGAATTACTTGTATCTCGAATTACTTGTATCTCGAATTACTTGTATCTCGAATTACTTGTATCTCGAATTACTTGTATCTCGAATTACTTGTATCTCGAATTACTTGTATCTCGAATTACTTGTATCTCGAATTACTTGTATCTCGAATTACTTGTATCTCGAATTACTTGTATCTCGAATTACTTGTATCTCGAATTACTTGTATTTCGGTTATTTGTATCTCGGTTATTTGTATCTCGAATTACTCGTATCTCGAATTACTCGTATCTCGAATTACTTGTATCTCAAATTACTCGTATCTCAAATTACTCGTATGTCCAGCCACTCGTATATTGAGGTACAACTGTAATTTGTATTTAGTTCTTTTCTTTAGCAAACGCTGCTTTGAGATACGAGTAAACCGACATACGAGCTATATCCTAGAATGCATGTATTTCAAGATATGACTAATTTGTCTCGTATCTCAAGTTAAATATTTGCCCCAAATTTTACTCTTATCTCAAACCGCTCAAGTCAGGCCACAATTTTTTTCTACAGTCCGATCAGTATGATTTTTATTTTTATAACCCATCATTTTCTCAATACTCCTCTCCTAACCTTTAATACTCTTAGTCTGTCAGGTTGCCTGCATCACCCACCAGAAGACTAATTTCCCCTTATCAGCACGTGACTATAATCAGGCATGAAAACAGTCAGAATATCTCATATTGTAGCAAATAGCACAGAGGAATCCTAATGGCAGCTACCTATTAATAATGTATTGAAGCTGATTTCATTTGCCTTTATAATTAGCCCAGGTAATGAATCCCAGCAGGGGCGACTGTGAAACCATTAAAGAGAAGACACGCCAGGGCGGAGGAGGACTGGGGGGGTGATGTGAGGGGGGGGTTTCGACTTGATATGCTTCATCCTGATTCTTCTTGTTTGTAGATTTTGGTGGCTTCCTAATTTCTCTTTGGCTGAACACTCTGCTGACTGACAGTCTAATTAGATTAGAGCTGCATGCTCTTTGGGCACATTAGGAGCGATGCAGCGGTGCGTCTTAAACTGGCGGGTGGAGCAGCCTGTCAAAGCCACAGAAAACCTGTTTATGCATGGGGAAACGCTACATTTAATTGCGCGTGCATGTGTGCCCAGACTAGTCACTGTGTCCGTTTGAGGCTGAGTGCATTTTGGTTTGTTAGCACTCCCAAGGACGTCACCTTTTTTGGGGGGGGTTGATGGATTTACATATAAGTTATTCAGGAAACATGGCGGGTTGGCAATTGTATACCTGTCAATTTGTATGTTTTTTCCGTGTTTTTCAGATTGTGTCTGACATATAACAACTTTTCAATGGGGAATTTTTGTTGTTGTTTATTTTTAAAGTATATATTTTTTGTAAAACCGATCCCTAATCCGGATCGTCTCGGCCACTGGTAGTATTCATATTAATATTATGAATATTGTCATGCTTTAATCATGATGTACCGACGCGCATCAGTCACTTCCGCCCTTTTCACTATATAAATATAGCGTGTCAGCAAGCAATGTAACCAGACAGTCAAGTTGTCAGCGTCATACAGCAACATCTACAGAATATTTAATTTAGTGCATACTTATTGGGCACTCCGTTCACTTTTTGAGATAATTTTGGACTTGTACTTGCGCCTTGTGTAAGTAAATATGTGCTGTGTTGTGTTTGTACGGTTTATCATGTACATGTACAGGTATTAGGTAGTAGGTAGTAGGTATTAGTTATTAGGTATTAGTTATTAGGTATTAGGTATTAGGTATTAGGTAGGAGGGCAGTAGGATAGTAGAATAGTAGGGTAGTAGGGTAGTAGGATAGTAGGATTGTAGGGTAGTATGGTAGTAGGGTAGTAGGTAGTAGGGTAGTAGGTAGTAGGGTAGTAGGTAGTAGGGTAGTAGGTAGTAGGGTAGTAGGATAGTAGGGTAGTATGGTAGTAGGGTAGTAGGTATTAGAGTAGTAGGGTAGTAAGGTAGTAGGTAGTAGGGTAGTAGGGTAGTAGGGTAGTAGGGTAGTAGGGTAGTAGGGTAGTAGGGTAGTAGGGTAATAGGGTAGGTAGTATGGTAGTAGGGTAGTAGGTATTAGAGTAGTAGGGTAGTAAGGTAGTAGGTATTAGGGTAGTAGGGTAGTAGGGTAGTAAGGTAGTAGGTATTAGGGTAGTAAGGTAGTAGGGTAGTAGGGTAGTAGGGTAGTAGGGTAGTGGGTAGTAGGGTAGTAGGGTAGTGGGTATTGGGTAGTGGGGTAGTAGGTATTGGGGTAGTAGGTATTGGGGTAGTAGGTATTGGGGTAGTAGGTATTGGGGTAGTGGGTATTGGGGTAGTGGGTATTGGGGTAGTGGGTATTGGGGTAGTGGGTATTGGGGTAGTGGGTATTGGGGTAGTGGGTATTGGGGTAGTGGGTATTGGGGTAGTGGGTATTGGGGTAGTGGGTATTGGGGTAATGGGTATTGGGGTAGTGGGTATTGGGGTAGTGGGTATTGGGGTAGTGGGTATTGGGGTAGTGGGTATTGGGCATTGGTTATTGGGTATAGGTATAGGTAAATCATACGTTGCTTTTGATGAGCAATTGCAAAGCTTTGGCGTACCTGTTAAGGTGATGTCATCACATGGCCTGTCCCACATGCCGTCCGTTATTCAGCAGCGGCCAAAGTGCAGCGACCACTCTCCCTGCCGCGCATAATGGATGTCACAATGTTGATCGTAACAAGCGTTCAGGGTTTTAAATCCATTGGAATCAAATGGTGTGTGAAATGGACGTTAAAGCGCCGACATTGCTGATGATTTCTCAAGGTCAGGCGCCCATCCCCGTACCAAGTAGCGCCGATCCAACGCAATCTGTTCATGTTTTTATCAAGGGATGGCAGTTACCGAGACAAATATTAAGTTTTTTTCTGAAATGGAACGTTGGCAGAGAGCAGGACACTTAAAAATTCCTCGGCATGGTACTACAGTTCCGTTTTTTTTCTTAACCAGACCATAAAACTATTGTAGGTCCCTTGGTTTTCTACAAGTAGCTGAATGTGCGTATAGTCCAACCCACTGAGGCTAATGTGTTTTTTTTACACTTGGATAAAGCTTTTTTTCTTGCTTACAACAACTTTTTAAAGTTTTTTTTTCTTCGTTATCTCTTTTAAAGGCTACGCATTTAATTTTCAAATCCACTTTTGAGGCTTTTTCTCGCAGAAAATCAATGTGTGAGATGCTGTTATGCTAATGAGGCTCACTTGCTAGCTTCTAGAGTGCATACCTGTCAACTTATGCGTTTTTCGCTTATTTTATGCATTTTATTATTTCAAATTGCGTTTGCTGTATAGCAACTCTTTTTGTGGGATTTTTTTAACTATATTTTTTGTAAAACTGATGTCGTTTTACCCATTTCAGCTCTAATCTGTATCGTATCGGTCACTGGGATTATACAAAAACATTGTCAACTGCTAATATGTTTATATTTTAAGCATAATGTTTAAGCGCATTCCCCTTTTAACTATATAAATATAGCGTGTCAGTAAGCAATGTACTCAGATAATCAAGCAGTCAGCGTCATAGTGATATTTTATACGTTTTTTTAATAATTTGAAATTGTGTACGCCATAAAACAACTTTTTTAAGTACTTTTTTTGCAAAACCAATCACTTTTTTGCCATTTTGGCTCAAAACTGGGTCTTCTCGGTCACTTGTAGCAGACAAAAACATCGTCAACTGCTAATATTGTCATATTTTAAGCATATGTCGAAGCGCATTCCCCTTTTAACTATATAAACATAGCGTGTCAGTAAGCAATGTACCCAGACAGTCATGTGGTCAGTGTCATAGTGATATTTCATACGTTTTTTATCGTTTCAAATTGTATAACAACTTATTTAAGTACTTTCTTTGTAAAACCAATCTCGTTTTAGCCATTTTGGCTCAAATCTGGATTGTTGCTTGCTAATATTGCTTTAATTAGCATTATATGCACAAATGCATTCCCCTTAAGGCATCTGCTTTACTTTATAAATATAGCGTGCCAGCAAGCAATGTACCCATCTACAGAATCTTCAATTTAGTGCATTCCGCTTCACCACTCCGTACACATTGTAGAAAATTTTAGACATTTACGTGCGCTATGTGAGTAAATATATGCCTGTTCCATTTATACGTTTTTTATCACTTAAATACGCGAATCTCAATCATTAATAAGGGCAGAAATTGGCCAAGGTTGACAGGTATGAGTGTCATAGCATAAAACAACCTTTATCAAAATTTGGTGATTAACTTTTTATCCGTTTTCCTTCTTAACTCTCGTAAGAACTGACCGACTTAATCCAGCTCGAATCGTTATTTTTTTTTAGGGGAGTTTAGATTTTATTTCCCCCGTCTCTACATTATGGAAAGTCAGTTTTACAAACACTCATCAAATGCGTCCATCACAACTGACGTAAAGTGCAAACACATTGGACAAGATTGGCCAGAATAAAGGACGGTGATTGTGAAGAGACATGTTATTTCCATCAGATTGTGATGTGACAGACGCCATACGGTTGAAATGCATTAGCGCTAATAGCCGTGCTATTACAGAGTCATGGAGAAGAAGGGATGGAGGGAGAAAGAGAGAGAGAGAGAAAGGGTCTTCTTACTTGATGGCTTGATGAAACTGGCAAAAAGAAGTGACAAAACTCAATGCCGAGTAGGATGGAGGATGAGGTTCCAGGCCAGAAAGTGCACCAGACGGAAATATAGAATGGCGTCTTCCAGGCCATTTAGTGCAATTGTCACTCACTAATCAATCAAGCCTTTCATCATTGGATTGTTAAAACACTCGTGAGCATTCTTTCTTTGTCTGTCAGAGGTTTTTTGTACTCGGACAGACACTTTTGTAGTAAATGATGTGGGTTCGTTTTATTGTAATTTAGCATTCTTAGGTTAGGAGTGGTTAAGAACTGTTGAAAATATTTGCAAATTTATTATTGGCACACTTTTTGTTGATGTCAGTTTTAACCAGGGACAGAAAAGACAGACCCATACTTGAGATACGAGGCAAATTTTGAGATACGAGTAAAATTCTGAGCAATATTTGCCTTGAGATACGAGCAATATTCAGAGTAATGTGTGCCCAGATATTTTCGAGACCAATTTTGAGATATGATTTCAATTCCGAGCAATGTTTTCCTTGAGATACCAGAGACATTTTGAGATACGAGTAAAATTCTGAGCAATGTTTGCCTTGAGATACGAGAGAAATGTTGAGATACGAGTAAAATTCTGAGCAATGTTTGCCTTGAGATACGAGACACATTTTGAGATGCGAGTACAATTCCGAGCAATATTTGCCTTGAGATACGAGACCAATTCTGAGCAATACTTGCATTGAGATACCAGACCAATTACGGGCAATATTTGCTTTGAGATACGACACCAATTACGGGCAATATTTCCTTTGAGATACGAGACAAATTTTGAGATACGAGTAAAATTCTGAGCAATACTTACCTTGAGATACGAGACAAATTTTGAGATACGAGGACACCAGACTCCCATTTTTTTTGTATTAGTCAGTGCAGAAATAACGGAAAAACTGTCTCATTTTAATATTGAACATCATAAACACTAAATAATTATTTGTTACTCTGTTAGTAGATGGTCATTTACAACCAATAAAAAATGTTTTTCCATTGTAATATCCTCTTAGGTGTTTTTTTTCAGAGGATTGGAACGAATTAATTTGTATTTAGCTCATTTCTATAGGAAAATTGATTTGAGATAGGAGAAATTCGACATACGAGCTCAGTCCTGCAACGCATTAAGATTGTATCTCAAGGTATTGCTGTATTACAAATAAACATGTGCTAGCTCAATTCAATTATCTCTTTGGCGCCTTGCCCTGTCCATCACTGGTAAAACTAGACATCCTGTCGATGAGAGCGATAGCGACCAATCGTATTGTCTGCTTTTAAACACACTGTTTCAGTTTAAAATCCTGGTTTAAACTATGTAATCACAAAGAAATTGTCTATTTTTGCTATAGGCAATTTCATTGGTGTGTATCCTTGTGTGCGAAGGATCTATTTTTATTTTTTTGTGTGTTTTAAAGAAGCCGTAAACATTGTTATCAGCGATTGCTGAGGCACAAAATAGACGTCCATCTGTTTTGCAACTGGAAGGGAAATAATGACAAGTGGGGATACCTGGGGAAAATTGCAAACCAGTGGACGGTTAAGCTATTGTTGCTGGTGGTTTTTTGTCTATTATTGTTGTCATTTTCTTCTTTCACGGCTTGAAATACGGTTGCCGTGGTGATGGGGGAAGGAAGGGGTTTTATTCTTGATTGGGAATTACTTCTATTTATAAGACGTACTCTTGAAAGGTGGAGATATTAGAGCTGTTATTTTGGCTATTATGGCGCTTATGTTGTTTTAGCAGAAAATGTTGGATTGTTATATGGTATTTTTTTGGCGTTGGTTTTTACTATTTGTCATTTTTTAAAAGTAAAAAGTTAAAAGAGAATGACAGTTTTTGATTTTGGTATTTTTTTACATTGGTTTTTACTATTTGTCATTTTTTAAAGAAAAAGAATGACAGTTTTTGACCTTGGTATTTTTTGTTGTTGGTTTTTACTATTTGTCATTTTTTAAAGACAAGGTTAAAAAAGGACAGTTTTTGACCTTGGTAGTTTTTGTCATTGGTTTTTACTATTTGTCATTTTTTAGAGAAAAAGGACAGTTTTTGACCTTGGCATTTTTGTGAATTGGTTTTTACTATTTGTCATTTTTAAGAGAAAAAGGAGGACAGTTTTTGACCTTGGTATTTTTTGTCATTGGTTTTTACTATTTGACATTTTTAAAAGAAAAACAATGACAGTTTTTGACCTTGGTATTTTTTGTCATTGGTTTTTACTGTGTCATTTTTAAAAGGAAAAGAATGACAGTTTTTGACCTTGGTATTTTTTGTCATTGGATTTTACTATTTGTCATTTTTAAAAGAAAAAGAATGACAGTTTTTGACCTTATTTTTGTCATTGGTTTTTACTACTTGTCATTTTTAAAAGAAAAAGAATGGCAGTTTTTGACCTTGGTATTTTTTGTCATTGTTTTTTACTATTTGTCATTTTTTAAAGTACAAAGTTTTAAAAAATGACAGTTTTTGACCTCCATTTTGACTTTCTGTCATTGAAAAACAAACAGAAAAACTGCAGTTTTTAACCTTTCTATTCATGTCAAAAAATTTAATATTTCCATTTTTTAAACTAGCTCTACAATGTCTTCTGTGTCTTATATCTGTCTTGCTACTTCAACCAAAAAATCCCAAATACCTGATGAAATAAAATTCTAACCTAATCTATTCAAACCTAATAACAAAAAATCAACATTCCTCTAAAACCTAAGCTAGCTAAACCATCGCTGTTGACCACATAATCTGTAAAATACTGCATTGTTTAAAAAAACAACAACAATCCCCCCCATTAATCCTTCAGTAAACACCCAAAAAAATATTTTTCTGATTTACTTACCACATTAAAAAATGATTTGATATCATTTGAGCGTGTTATGATTGAAACCATAAGACAAGTTCAGGCCCAAATATGGATTTAGCCAACAGTAATGCAGCATACTCGCCAGAAGGAACATTCCGCGGACCCCCCCTCTGTTAAATCCCACCGATCGATTGCTTTGCCTCACAGGAGTTGGCGATCAATAAGCAAGTGAAATGCGGCATTTTCTACAAGCTCACACACACATGGTCATCACCCGTGAAATGTTATTTGATTGGCTGAACTCGTGGCCCCTCGGCGCCCCTTCTTTTCAGGGTGATAAGTACTGACATCAATACAAATTTGGTCTGTTTTTGGACCAGTTTTTAAAAAATGTAGCTAATATTAAAAGCTTCGGAGTAAGTTTTTGCTAAAAAGTCTATATTCCATACCAGGAGATTTTGCGAAATGTGAGAGACCCCTAAAGGCAATGCTGATTGGTTTAAATATATTGATTAATAATTAGATTATGATAAGGGAGATAAGTAATATTTTGATTGACAAAAAAATGTTTAAGTGGCCTCCAGCTTTCCAAAAATCCATTTTCGTAAAAGTAAACATTCAAAGGAATCCACTGAATGAACTTAAATGTTTATTTTAAATATATTATGACGCCCCCTAAGGATGTTTTGTTGAGTTGTAACTGATTGAATTAAATGTTTTTATTGTCATTTATAAGTATAATGAGATTTAAAGCTTTGCCATGAAGTGCACAAACAACTCCAAACAAAATAATAATAATAATAATAATAGAGTAATAAATAAGCAGTCAAATTATTCAACAACATAAATGTTTAGAGAAGTGCACAAATAACAATTCCAAACAAAAAACATAAGTACTCATAAGTGGTCAACAACATAGATAAGTAATTAACAACAAAGATAAGTAGTCAAGAACATAGATAGGTCGGCCGCAACATAGATAGGTCGGGGATAACATAAATCGGTCGGGGACAACGTAGATAGGTCGGCCACAACTTAGATAGGTCGTCAACTTAGATAGTTTGCCACGTAAATAAGTTCTAAAGAAAATTATAAATAATAATAATGAGTAATAAATCAGCAGTCATATTAGTTAACAACATAAATATGTAGAGAATTGGACAAATAAAAACAAAACAAATGAACAAACAAATAAATAATAATCATATAAGTAGTCAACAACATAGATAAGTAGTCATAATTAGTCAACAACATAGATAAGTAGTCATAATTAGTCAACAAAATAGATAAGTAGTCATAATTAGTCAACAACATAGATAAGTAGTCATAAGTAGTCAACAACATAGATAAGTAGTCATTAGGCAACAACATGGATAAGTAGTCATTAGTCAACAACTTGGATAAGTAGTCATAAGTAGTCAACATCGATAAGTAGTCATAAGTAGTCAACAACATAGATAAGTAGTAATTAGTCAGCAACTTGGATAAGTAGTCATAAGTAGTCAACAACATAGATAAGTAGTCATAAGTAGTCAACAACATAGATAAGTAGTCATTAGTCAACAACATAGATAAGTGGTCATATGTCAACAACATAGATAAGTAGTCATATGTCAACAACATAAATAAGTAGTCATAAGTAGTCATCATAGATAAGTAGTCATACGTAGTCAACAACATAAATAAGTAGTCATAAGTAGTCAACAACATAGTCTAGTCGACAACATAGTCAACAGATAAGTAGTCATTTGTCAACAACATAGATAAGTAGTCAACAACGTAGATAAGTAGTCATAAGTAGTCAACAACGTAGATAAGTAGTCAACATAGATAGGTCTTGATTAGGTCCTCCCAGGAGCAGAACTTGAGTATGGTGACGGCTCTTGGGAAGCAACTGCCATTGAGTCTGGTTGTTTTGGCTGTTATGGTCCTCTAGCGCCCACCAGAGGGCAGAAGGTTGAAGAAGCATGTTTGTAGTTGCTTGTAACTTTTCCCAAGCTAAATGTCTCCATTTTCCTTGCATGGGAAAGCAAAAAAATGTTGGAAATTGTGCAAGTGGTGATCATAATGTTACCGGTGGGTGTTTACAGACATTATGAAGTATTGGGGTGAAGCGTACATAATTGTACTTTTGCACTTGTTAAGCTGGGTCTGTCCTTGCTGCAAATGGTGCACCAGCTGTGCTCACAACGTCAAAAGGCAGCCTTCCATTTGTCATTTCGACGTATGTGAGGGACGACGGCAAGGAATCTGATGGAAGTGATTATGGGGTGGGAAATAACAGGTTTCCATTTTTTTTTTGCCCTGGTCTTTGATTGTTGATTGGCCCACTCGGAGGCGGACTTTAAAGAGAGAGGGTAGGTGGGTGGGGTTTACTGACTTGAGTGCACTCGCCCAAGGTCTGGCAGCATTATAATGGTTGAGGCTAAAAAAGACGGGGTGAAATGAAAAGCTATTCAGCAATTTAGAGAAAATGGAACCTGGCAACATTTTATTCTCGGTTTCATATCAAGAAGAACTGATAGCTGCTTAGAGACAGGTTTTTTTTTAAATAGTTATTTGATTTTGGGCCTAAATTTGGAGGTATATAGGCAGAAAAATGGAATGGATTCTTGGTTTTGGTTGTTTTTTGGAGAAAAATAAGGCAATTTTGATCAAGTTTGAATTGAATTGAATGTTTTTATTGTCATTTTCTGAGTTTAATGAGTATATGCAGTATCAAAATAAGCATATTTTATTTTAAACATCGTTTTTGGGGTGTTTTTTTAACAAAAGACTAAAAATGGAAAACATAAAAATTGCGATATGGTAAATTTAAATAGTATCTTAAGTTGAATTTATTGCTTTTATTGTCATTTTCCAAGTTTAATGAGAATAAACAGTGTCAAAAAAAGCATATTTTATTTTAAAAATTGTTTTTTTGGGTGCTTTTTAACAAAAAAGACTAAAAATGGAAAACATAAAATTGCGATCTGGTAAATTTAAATCATATCTTAAGTCTCTACTCTATTTTTTTACTGCTGTTTTTTTATAGCTTTGACTATCAACAATTGATTAAATTTTAAATAATTAAATAAAACTCAGTGATTGGCTACCATCAAATTCAGGGTTTATCCCGCCCACTGCCTGTAATCCACTGTAATAGGCTCCAGCACCCCCAAAATTAAATAAACGACCGAATACATTAAAATCATGCTGTTTTTCCCTCAAATTTTATTTTTTTTACCATTTTTCATACGTTAGCCTTTCTGTTTTTTGGTATATTTTTTGAAATAGGTAACAAATAGAGTATTTAAGCAAAGGTTAATGAAGAAATGAATGGAATCCTTTATTGTGTTTGATATACTGTCATTTTCTATTAGAAAATCTGGCATTGGGAACGATGGGGAGTCTATTGGTGGGTTACGGGGGGGTTTCTTGTGTATCTGTATACGGCCCCGAGCGACTTGAGGCACTGAGGAATATGTTCTCTAATTTTAAAATCATTAGCAGGTGTCCACAGGAGATATGAATATGACTGTAATCTGTCTCCAGCCATGATTGAGTACTTGTCACACTCAAATGTCAGACCTTTCCATGGCAGCCTTCTGAGAAATTATTTGCTGCACCAAACACAAATCATTAGAACAAATGGCTTTTTATCCCTTGCAAAATATAGTCTTACCTTGAGATATGAGCTAAATTTGTTCCAGGACCAAGCTCGTATGTCGATTTGCTCGTATTTTAAAGTAATGTTTTCCCATAGAAAAGAAGTGAATACAAATTACAGTGGTACCTTGACATATGAGTGGGTCGACATGTGAGTAATTTGAGATAGGAGTAAAATTTCGGGGGAAATGTTTATCTTGAGATATGAGACATATTTTGACATATGAGTAGAGAGCAGGTTGCTCATATGAACATCATGGTCATAGTCTTTCTGGTTGAAATTTGCTCGTGTTATGTCTCTATGAGCACTGGGCGGAGCTTTGCAATTTTTGTGTGTTTTTTTGTTGTTGTTAGTCTTTGCAAAAGGCGGAGCTTGTTCGCTAATATGAGAGTATATATACTACTTCTTGTTGGCAAGTGGTTGTGCGTTATCCTATTTTGAGGACATTTTTGTGCATCATTTTCAGAATATTTTGAAGGGAATACAAAAGCAAACAACCCTTGATAAGTTGCATTTTAAAGTCAAGGTGGAGGCGGAGCCAATAGACCCAACCAGGGAGAAGAAAGGTATCAAAATGTCAATCAAAATTAGAATTAAGTTTAGTGTAAAGTTAGATTAAACTTATTTTTGAGTGTTTCTGCATCGTAATCCAAGTTCATTTAAATTTTTTATGTTATGTTACAAGCGTGTTGTCGTGCAAAAAGTCAAATTTTAGTACTATTAAACACATTTTAGTAATATTAAACCACTAGTTACTTATTACTTTGTTAATAGATGGCAAATTAGAACAAATAAAAATGTTTTTCCAATCCAATATCCTGTTTTTGGTGTTTTTTCAGAGGATTGGAACTAATTAATTTATTTTTAATTCATTTCTATGGGCAACATTCGTTTGATTTCTGAAAAAATTCGACATACAAGCTCAGTCCTGGATCGAATTAAGCTCATATCTCAAGGTACCACTGTAATTTGTTCCCAAAAAACAGGATATTACATTGGGAAAACATTTTTTATGGTTGTAATTCACCATTTACTAACAGAGTAACAAATAACTAGTGGTTATGATGTTTAAATACTAAATAAGACATTATTCAGTATAATGTGGATTTTACAGAACGAGAGGGGGGAGGAACACATTGAGAAATTTTCTAGATAAGACACGGGGAGGAGGACAGATGGAGCAAACATGGGAAGATAACGTTGTATCATAAAGAAATAGTCATGTAAGATGTGGGGGTGCCGGAGATCATCACCTGGACCCTCAGTGTTTGTCTGCTATTTGGAGTTTGGGAGTCTACTCGGCATGATGGATTTAATTTAATGATAAAGAATGGTATGCCACTGGGAATTTATCGGCTTTTGTGTGGATTTTCTTTGCCTTGCTTTTTTATAGAAGGAAAAAAACGGGTTTAAACCAGAAATTTAGCCTGTAGAGACCTTAAGAATTAAAAGTTTGGGGATTTTAAGGTTGTACTAAGATTAATATTAATGTTGCTGTTTTTTTTTGGAAGATTATCTGGACTGAGAGTTTTGAATTGTCGTTTTGGGGAAAAAGTTAGAACTTTATTTTAACTATTGAGTTCCATTTAACATTATTGAACATGCATTGAGCACCTGTTAGGTTCATTTTTTTTTAGTTATCTTAAATATAATATAAAATGGTGCTCGGATGTTTGGTCGCCCGGACGTTTGGTCGCCCGGACGTATGGTCGCCCGGACGTAAGGTCGCCCGGACGTAAGGTCGCCCGGACGTTTGGTCGCCCGGACGTTTGGTCGGCTGGACGTTTGGTCGGCTGGACGTTTGGTCGGCCGGACGTTTGGTTGCCCGGACGTTTGGTTGCCCGGACGTTTGGTTGCCCGGACGTTTGGTTGCCCGGACGTTTGGTCGCCCGGACGTTTGGTCGCCCAGACGTTTGGTCGCCAGTCAAATGGATATTCATGAGAGTTTAATCCTAAGAGAGATAGTTTAATATCTAAGAGAGATAGTTTAATGTCTAAGAGAAATAGTTTAATATCTAAGAGAGATAGTTTATTATCTAAAAGAGAGATAGAGATAGTTTAATATCTAAGAGAGATAGAGATAGTTTAATATCTGAGAGAGATAGTTTAATATCTAAGAGAGATAGTTTAATATCTAAGAGAGATAGAGATAGTTTAATATCTAAGAGAGATAGTTTAATATCTAAGTACTGTTTAATATCGAAGTACATTTGACCGGTGACCAAACGTCCGGTCACTTCCCATTCAACCTTAACATTATTTTACTGGCAACATTGAATTAAAGAAACGCAGTAATGTTGCATTCTTAGAAGTGCAGCACCAATCTTACCAGGACTCTGCTGTAAATCAATCCAGCTGGCAGACACAACAACGTTTCCGCCACAGTCTTTCTCTCTCTCTCTCTCTCATTCTGTCTCCCATCTCTCTTTGCCGAGTCTATTTTTAGCGCCTGGCAGCCGCCGCCAAGCTCGCCATCCATCCCCTACTGCACTCGCCACCCATCTCAATCTACCCCCCAACTTCATGCCTTTCAGACTTCATTCGCCATTCTGACCTAGTGACCGAACCCAAACGTACTCCCCGAGTGATCCGCTTAGATCCCGAGCCGGGCCTTCCCGACAGACTTGGTTTTTATTTCCGCGACAGTCATCCGCTAGGCCGCTCCGCCCAGCGTTTGGCGTCCCTGGGAGTTCCGATCTACGCCTCGTTAGAGATGCGTTCGATGGCTGACTTTCAGATTAGACCTAGAGGCGAGTAAAAATTCTCGGCAATGCGGAGAGTCTACTCCCACAGAAAAACCGTGGCGAAAAACGTGTTTATCCAAGCGCGAAATACGACTAAGCCCAAAGATTCAGATGCACTCGGCAGGAGTAGCCTCATCCGACCGTGACCACTGGACCACCTTCACTGTTTAGTCCTTACACTGTCTTTTAAAGTCGTCAAATACCAGACCCCGTAAAGTAAGGGTGTCAGATTCGGGTTGTTTCATGGGCTGCTTTAACCTCAACTCGATTTCATGTGGGCCGGACTATTTTAGATATAATATTGAGATTTTTTTTTTTATAAATGGATTAAATGAACTGGATTAAAGACCCTGAATATTCAGTTTTTTATAGATCTAAAACAATGTTTATTTTATATATTTTTTAAATATATTTTTAGATTTTACAAAATTATTTTTGAATTAAAAGCAGAAAAAATTTGATTAAAAAATGACTTGATTTTAAAGGGAAAAAATGATGACATTTAATATACTATACTCTTTACAAAATTATTTTTGAACTAAAAACACAGAAGAAATTTGATGAAAAAATGACAATTATTGATTTTGAAGGGAAAAAATAATGAAATTTAATATACTATACTCTTTACAAAATTATTTTTGAACTAAAAACACAGAAGAAATTTAGTTAAAAAATTAAAATTATTGATTTTTAAGGGGAAAAATAATGAAATTTAATATATTATACTCTTTACAAAATTATTTTTGAACTAAAAACACAGAAGAAATTTAGTTAAAAAATTAAAATTATTGATTTTTAAGGGGAAAAATTATGAAATTTAATATACTATACTCTTTACAAAATTATTTTTGAACTAAAAACATTAAAAAAAATGATTAAAAAATGACAATTATTTATTTATGAGGGGAAAAATCATGAAATTTAATATACATCTATACTCTTTACAAAATTATTTTTGAACTAAAAACACAGAAAAAATGATTAGAAAAATTACAATTATTTATTTAAAAGGGGAAAATCATGAAATTTAATATACCTCTATACTCAAAAAAAATATTTTTGAACTAAAAACTGAAAAAAATGATTAAAAAATGACTTATTGATTTTAAACTGGAAAAATCATGAAATTTAATTTACATCTATACTTATCATTTTAATTTGATCCTAAAACAGAAAGTCGGCACTCATGATTGACTTTCCCGGGCCACACAAAATGATACAGAGGGCCAAATTTGGCCCGCGGGCCGCCACTTTGACACCTCTACCGTAAAGTAAAGACCATGCAGACCAACTCTCACAGACTGGTGGTTGGGGACCACTGCATTAAGGGGTTATTCTTTCTGACGACCATTTTGCATCTCATTCATATTGCACATACAGAATGAAATCCTTTCATTTTTCACTACAAAAAAATGTCCCATTTTCTCCATCAAACACATTCCCATTTTTGATGGACATCACCCTTTCACTAAAAAATGCCTGACCCAAAATGCTTGCATAAATCTGAAAAAAAAATTGCTTAAAATGTGGGTACAAGACGACTAAAAAGTCATTCTTCCCATATGCCAACACACTCCATTCATTTTCTTTTTTAGGGGAGCAAACTAGCACTTTGTCATCATCACACTACTCCTCCTGTGTTCTGTGATGCCGATTATATTCTCACAAATGTGACGGAATATAACCATGACTTTCTCTCTAAGCACTTCTAGGAGTTTCCTCACATTCCGCCTGTCTTTTCACTTTCTTTTCTGCACAGGAAAATGCCATTTCATACTACGATTCCAAAGCGGATTCGGACTATGTGAGTACAGAATGGATTGTTTAACCCTCATCCTTTCTTACCCACGTTTGCCTGCCTGCTTCCCAAACTCGAGCTAGTGACCGACCCTTGACCTTTGACCCTTTATCCTGGCCTTCCCGCATTTTGTAGCTCAAGCTACAGGGCTGTTTTTTTTTGTATTAAAGTGTGGTGACGCTGTTTTTGTGGTAAAATGGTGTCAGACTAACCTGATGATGTGCATGTCGTAATTCCGAGGCGTTTCGGTGGAGTGACTAACCTGGCTCCAAAAAAAAATTAAAATTTGTTTAAAAAATTGCATCAAATCTTATTATAAGGTCTATTAACATGATTTTTTTTATTATAAGGTCTATTAACTTGATTTTTTACACTTATTTTTATATAGTTGTGTTAACATTAAGGGTGTTCCCAAAAATTTCGAACATGTTCTAATTTTATATGCAAAATATATGAAATTTTTCTTGTGTTGTTAGCTTTATGTTTGCTGGGAGACTTTTTGCTGCCAAAAAAAGGTATTTTACTTATTATATGAGGGTTCTATTTCTTTGTTTTTGCATAATTTTCTGATTTTATGGAGAGCATTTTCCAACCAAATATACTATTAGCTTTTTGAGATGTTTCATATATATTTTTGATAATTTTTTTAGGGTTTAAAAGCTGGAAAAAAATTCAGTAAAATGTTAGTCCGCATTATTTTTTCGTTTACATTCAAATTGCTGTTTTGATGACGGCGATTATTTCTTAAGGGCAGCGAGAAATGGCAGCACGTAACAGACTCTAAAAATAATGTTATTTTTCATTATTTTTCATTATTTTCCTTATTTTTCGTTATTCTTCATAATTTTTCATAATTCTTCATATTTTTTCATAATTTTTCATACTTTTTGGTGCTGGGAACATGTCGCTAACCTCAGATTTTTTATTTTTTGGGCATCTGGTGCATTTAGGCCTGTCATAAAACAATTTTAATTTTCCAAAATTACCTTTAGGCAGTCAAAAGGTTAACATTTGTAACCTTAAAACCACCAAACCTTATCTAGACTTAACTTTCCCTTCAAAACGTCAAACAATCAGAAGTCCGTTCTAGTCCATTAAAATTTAAAAGTCTTTCAATGTAATGAAAAGTTAACAACGATGTTTTTATTAAGACATTTCAATCCATCTGAACTTCTAGCGTACTGTCGCTTTAAGTTCAGGTCACAAGCTCGTAGATGTTCAAAGATGGCCGTCCAGAAGGGGATGTGAAGGTCCAATACATCACGCTATTATATTCTGTTCACACGCAACCCTCTTTTGATTAATGACATGTCGCTTTAAGGCCTGTCAGGACGTTTAATTGGGTAGAATCAGTCATCATTAACAAAGCGTGTGCTCAGGGCAAGACATCCGTGACCCTCACTTTACTGACCCCCCCTTAATTTGAAGCTAGTGAGGACAAACTCAGTCAAAAGTTGTTAAAATGTGAAAATTTAAATCGCTTATTTAAGGCTCCAACAATGGCGTGAAATTGTTGAAGTGATTGTCAGTCTATTAAAGTATTTTGCAGTATTTAATATATAGTGGTACCTCGAGATATGAGCTAAATGCGTTCCGATACTGAGCTCGTATGTCAATTTACTCGTAACTCAAACGAACGTTCCCAATAGAAATGAACTTAGAATTAATTAAATTAAGTTTTAGATTTTGTTGCTCCACTTTGTGTACTTCAGCAGTCGATATACAGTGGTACCTCAAGATATGAGCTTAATGCGTTCCGAGACTGAGCTCTTATGTCAATTTACTCGTATCTCAAATCATTTTTCCCATAAAAAATGAACTAAAAACTAATTAATTTGTTCCAACCTTCTGAAAAAAACCAAAAATGGGATATTGGATTGAAATTTTTTTTTATTTGTTCTAATTTGTCATCTATTAACCAAGTAAGAAATAACTAGTGGTTTAATAGTACTAAAATGTATTTAATAGTACTAAAATCAGACTTTTTGCATGGCAACGCGCTCGTAACATAACATAATAAAATTTAAATGAACTTGGATTATGACGCAGACACTCAAAAATAACTTCAATCTAACCTAACACTAAATTTAATTCTAATTTTGTATTGTAATTTGATACCTTACTTCTACGTTATTGACTCTACTAGCCCCGCCTCCACCCTAACTTTCAGATAAAACCTATCGAGAGTTGTTTCCTTTTGTATTCCCTTCAAAATATTCCCAAAAATGCACAAAAAGTAGATTTTTTTTAGCCACACTGATTCATAGATGGCCATTAATGGAAGGCAGTTAAAGGTTATAAATCATAACTTAACATGAAGGTGGAAAAAAATGTATTACGTATAAATTTGTCTTTTCATGGCTCATCAGCGAAAGTATCATTCCTGTCATTTTTTATCATTATAGCCATCAATATAACATTTTCTACCCAATCTCAAAGAATATATTAACACAAACATTAGATTCACACACTAAGTTGTGTGATACATACTTTAGCTTTAGCCAGTTAGCTAAAAAAAGGAAGAAAACAAATCTTCCAAATGTCAACTTTGGCCTCTTCAACCATTAATGAGGCCTTAAAGTGTGAAGAAGAGATAAGAATGAACAAATTAGCTAATGATTCGCGCAAAACAGGTGGTGGGTGGTTAAAGAAAATGAACTAATCAGTCTTTGCTGCCTGCATTTATTCAGTTGCTAATTAGAAACTGCCTTAGTTAATTATGATTGGAGCTCTTCTGAAGAAAGAATGAAAAATGCTCCTCCTTGCCGACGTTGACAGAATTAATGTCAAGCTGCGCAATCAACAAACATCTTGCTGATAATAACGTTAACCTATTTTTTTTCACGTTCCCACTGAGATAAATTGTATTAATGATGGACGGAAATAATTAAATTGGGCTTTGGTGGGATCTAATTCGGTGAGGGCTTTATTGTGGGTGAAATATTCATGATTTTGACCCACTTTAATGTATTTAAATTAAATAAAATATACTTCTTAATGTTTGGAAATTATTATAAGTAGTTGTTCATAACTTTAGTTGGCAAAATTCTATAAATTAAACGTTTTGGTTGTTATTCCAAAGCATATTTTTTGCCCTCTGTGAAATTCTGCTAGCTTGATGCTAACATTTTTTAGTTATTTGTGCAAATCATATTGTTTTGCCCCAAGAAATTCTGTAAGTTTGCTAATATGAAATTCAAATTGGATATTTTAGACAAGATTTTCTATTTTTTTTAAATGTTATGGTAATATAACACTTAAAAAACATGTTAATCCAATGCTTAAACAGTCAATAAACGCTCAACTGCTAGCCTGATGCTAACATGTTTTGCTTTTTCAGCCAAATCATATTGTTTTGCCTTTAGAAATTCTGTAAATTTGCTAACATGAAATTCAAAATGAATATTTTATACAAGATTATTTTAATTTTCTTAACTTTTATGGTAATATAACACTTTAAAAACATGCTAATCCAATGCTAAGAACGCTTAACTGCTAGCGTGATGCTAACATGTTTTGGTTGTTCGTCCAAATTCTAAAGTTTTCTAACATGAAATTCAAAATGGATATTTTAGACAAAATATTGTAAATTATTTAAATTTTATAGTCATGGCAACACTTTAAAAACATGCTAATCCAATGCTAAGAACATCAACAAACGCTCATTTGCTAGCTTGATGCTAACATGTTTTGCTTTTTCATCATAATCATAACGTTTTGCTCCTAAAAATTCTGTAAATTTGCCAACATAACATTCAAAATGGCTACTTTAGACAATATTTTGTACATTTTCTTAATTTTATGGCAATATAAAACTTCAAAAACCCTGTTAATCCAATACTAAAAACATCAACAAAAGCTCAACTCCATTTTGACCGCCAAAAAGAAGTTCCATTCTCTTGTTTGTTGGTCTATCCTATCCACTTTGAGACATTTCTTTAGTTTGACATTATCCGGGGACGTCCCCCTCGGCTCGTCCCAACAACAGCTTGTAATTGCATTTTAATAGACAATTAAAGCAGACCCATCAATCACCGCCCCACTGTGAACATACGCTTTTGATTTAATGAACCCCCCCCCAAAAAAAACAACAGGTTTCATTATGTCAGCTCCGATTAACCCATGCTGCTTTATTTAAATAAAACTAATTCATCCACAAATGTTATGATTTCTATTTTTAAACAAAAATAAAAACAAAGGTCCTCTTTCATATGCATTCCATTTTAACAAATGAAGGCTAATGGAGGGTGACTAATAACCTTTAAACAAAAACTGAGGTCTACTCACGATTGGGTTCTTTTTTGTATCAAAGTGCTCGAAGCAAAAAACAGCACACATTTAATTTATCTTTGTTTAGTTAACATCGACCCAAGTGTGAAGTGACCTCCCATGTCTTTGTTTTATGGGGTTTTGATCTGTAAATGTCTCCTGCTAGGCTATTTTCTATGCTAACACAAATCAACTAACTGCTCAAAACCGTTGTTTGACAAGAAAACCCATTAAATATACTCTTGTATTTTTGTTTTAAAGTCAACTGTGGCAGTTTCCAAATGAATTAGTATTTTATTTTGTTTCTCTGTTCTATACTTTTAAGTTTAAGGCGGTTTAATTGTTGCGAATGTGTTTAGCGGCTACTCTGGTCAAAGAATCGACCAATCAATCGACTACTATGCTTTTCGTGTCCTTCCAGTGGCGCTGTAGAAGTGAAGTCAATCTATTATTTTGGTACTAAGCCTAAACTGGATCCATTTGTAATTGGATTGGATTGGATAACTTTATTTATCCCGTATTCGGGAAATTTGGTTGTCACAGTAGCAAGAGGGTGAGAATACAGACACAGAAAAATACATTTTAGACATAAATAGATAGGTAACAAGTAAGTTAATAAATAAATACATGAATAAATATATAAATAAATAAGCATGTTGCTGAAATATATAAATATATATACATATACATACACATATATATGTACAAGCACATATATACATACACGTACATATGTATAAGAACATATATACATACACACATATGTACAATCACATATATACATATGTACAAGCACATATACATACACATACATATATATGTGCAAGCACATATAAACATACACATACATATATACAAGCACATATATACATATACATATGTACAAGCACATATATACACACATACATATATACAAGCACATATATACATACACATACATATATACAAGCACATATATACATACACATAGATGTACATGCATGCATTTGTTAGGTCTTAACACAGCCATTTTTTTGTTAAAGGATCTGCAGTGAGGGTCTATCAATCTATTGCTGAAAGAGCTTTGGAGGGCCACCACACACTCGTGCAAGGAGTAGGAGGTGCTGTCCATGATGGACATCATCCTGGTCAGCATTCTCCGCTCTGCAAAGTCCAAAGGACAGCCCAGAACAGAGCTGGACCTTCTGACCCCCTTATTCAGCCTGTTCCGGTCCCTCTCTGTGCTCCCTCATCCCCAACAGACATAAAACACTGTAGATGCCACCATGGTGTCAAATGACAAACAACAGTTTGGTAATTTTTGATGATGTCATTTGTTAGGCGGCCGTTAGGAATCAAAATAAAAGCCATTGTTTACAGAACCAGGGCTACAGATGGGTTCCACAAAACCACACGGGCCATGACAGAACGCGTTACAGTATTTGCACGTATTGGTTTATATGCTCGGATGGATTTGCGTGCTGATTTTGTGTTTTTTTTTTTGCAGACGGAGGACGGAGAAGAAGAAAATCCACTGGAAAGCTCAACATCTCTCGAGTTGGAGTTTGTGGACGATCCGAATTTCAAAAACAAGGTCAACTACTCAGCCAGCGCCGTGCAGATTCCAACCGACATCTACAAAGGCTGTAAGCATCCGAGTACTCGCTATTAAAACCCCCGCTTAATGCTTTAATGGAGAAAACCTGACTTTTATATCAGTTCATTAACATGAAATTGCTTTGCTGTGTCACGCTGAAAAGAAATGCTAATCATAATGTTTACTTTCTTGCTAGTAAATTAATCCGCAGGGTTAAAAATGATAAACGTGCCATGATTTCTAACATAGTATTTTAAATTATTATGATTATTAAGCTAAATGTAGATGGTTAAGGGTAAGTGCTCATCCAATGACCTGTAAGAAAGGAACAAACAAAACCACAACAGCAAATTAGCATTCGGAACGACTTGCTTTTTAACTACAAGCAGGTTTTGATTGCTACAATATAAACTCATACTTCCTACTCAGAAATATTACCGTATTTTCACGACTATAAGGCGCACTGCATTATAAGGCGCACCCTCAATGAATGGCACATTTTGATTTTTTCCATATATAAGGCGCACTGTATTATAAGGCGCAGTGTCTATTTTGGAGAAAATTTAAGACTTTTAAGTGCGCCTTGTAGTGGTCAAAATACGGTAATTGCTATTGACTTCCAGGTATGAAGCACTCACTACTTTACAGTCACCTCTAGAGCCAGCCATTGTTGATGTTTTGGATTTTTTGGTATAAAATCTTGCAGTGTGGGAGGAGCTATATGATGGAAGATGTTGTAAACTAAGATGGCATCTGCATATTTAATAGTATTGTTTCAGTTCAGGCCTTTGTGTTTTTTTTTAATATCCGACAGTGGTGGTTTTTGGTTTTCTGTTTTTTCCATATATAAGGCGCACTGGATTATAAGGCGCACTGCCTATTTTGGAGGAAAATTTAAGACTTTTAAGTGCACCTTATAGTCGTGAAAAAATAGTATATATATATTTATCCTCTTCCTTAAAGCAGAACCTAAACACCAATTCCCCACGTTATACCGTTCCTGACCACAAGTCACCAGCAGGCTCAATCAAAAAACCCTTTATCCCCCTTCCTCATATCTTCAGTCGTCGGAAGTAGAGCTGCCACAAAATGGCTCCGGGAACAATGTGTGGCCCTGATTGCTCTATTGTATGTTAGCTTCAGCTTCTGACACTACCCCAAACCCCCCGCCCCCCCAAAGCTGGCCAATCACTCGCAGTCTTCCACCTACACTTTCATTCCGACAAGATGTGTCTAGAGACACGACTGGGGGGCATTGTTATAGACAGCTGCTGTACGTTTTTGTTCCACAAAGATGGCAACCAGACGAACAATAGCCAAATGACAGGTAGAAAATGAAAGTCAGTCTGCATCTTTGGTCTTTTTTTGATAAAAAAAAAAAGGTTGGGAGTTGATGACAGACAGGTTGGGATGTAGGCTTTTGTCCATTTGGCAGATCCACATGTGCATATGACATGTACAATGATGCTCGTACACAGAAAAAGGTCGTAGGCTAACGCTATGCTAACATACGGCATTATCTCGGAGGAGGGAAGAGCCATCTTGAAATGTAAACAAATGGATGGTGATTAAGATGACATTACCGTATTTTCACGACTATAAGGCGCACTTAAAAGTCTTACATTTTCTCCAAAATAGACAGTGCGCCTTATAATACAGTGCGCCTTATAATGCAGTGCGCCTTATAATGCAGTGCGCCTTATAATACAGTGTGCCTTATAATACAGTGTGCCTTATACTACAGTGCGCCTTATACTACAGTGCACCTTATACTACAGTGCGCCTTATACTACAGTGCGCCTTATATATGGAAAAAATGTCATTCATTGAGGGTGCGCCTTATAATGCAGTGCGCCTTATAATACAGTGCGCCTTATAATACAGTGCACCTTATAATACAGTGCGCCTTATAATACAGTGCGCCTTATACTACAGTGCGCCTTATACTACGCCTTATATATGGAAAAAAATGTCATTCATTGAGGGTGCGCCTTATAATACAGTGCGCCTTATAATACAGTGCGCCTTATACTACAGTGCGCCTTATACTACGCCTTATATATGGAAAAAATGTCATTCATTGAGGGTGCGCCTTATAATACAGTGCGCCTTATAAAACAGTGCGCCTTATAATACAGTGCGCCTTATAACACAGTGCGCCTTATATATGGAAAAAATGTCATTCATTGTGGGTGCACCTTATAATGCAGTGCGCCTTATAACACAGTGCGCCTTATAATACAGTGCGCCTTATAATACAGTGCGCCTTATAATACAGTGCGCCTTATAATAGAGTGCGCCTTATAATACAGTGCGCCTTATAATACAGTGCGCCTTATACTACAGTGCGCCTTATACTACAGTGATCCTTATACTACAGTGCGCCTTATATATGAAAAAATGTCATTCATTGAGGGTGCGCCTTATAATGCAGTGCACATTATAGTCGTGAAAATACGGTAATACCATTCAATTTAATGTATTCAAGTTCGGTATTTCACTAAAATATTTGCACTATACTTTGAGAATCACTCCACACAAGGCTGTAAAAAGAACATCAAAATTATTTAATTAGACCCTAACAGAAACATTTTTGATATTATGGCTCTAATTTTGGATCGGGTAAAAAAAACAACCAAAAATCTGATGGATCCAATCACGTTTTGGCCTTTAAAAAATGAAACAAGCATAGAAATAATAAGCAAATAGACGAATTATCATTACCGACAAAAATTGCTCTTCTGCATTCAAACAATGATTATTTCCAAGACGCTATTAGAACAAAACTCATCTTTTGTCATTTCCCAGTCGCGTCTGTAACAACCACACAGGGCCAATAAAAGCCGTTTGTCGCACTTGTGGCGGCGTCCATTCGTTGGTTTGCAAGCAAAACGAAAAGAAAAAGCATGAATGTTTGACCTGAGCTAATTAGAAAGTTTGCAAGCTCGGCGGCAGGAATGAGCGGCGGGATAATGAATCATAAAATGGTTCATTACAGCGCTCAGGGAACACTCTCCATCTCAATAAATGGACACCAGGCCTGGCAGACAAATCAAACCAGGACACGTACGGCGCCTCATTTAGCTTCTGGAAGGATCACAATGAAAGAAAAAGATGGAGGAGAGAAAATTCCTTGCCTATAAATGGTTTCTATTATTGAAGTGTCTCATCTGTTACACTCTCCTTCACTTCAATTCTTTCTATCTTTTCTTCTATCGCTATATAGCGCCATCCCATCCACCCTCCCTCCCTTCTCTGGCTTACCGAGGCCCACCGTCACACTCGGCCATTTTGCTTTTGACCGGTAAATTATATTGTAGCGAGCAAGAAAGCGGTTTCTTTTTTTGCTGTGTTTGGTAATGTGGAAAATAGTGGACGGTCAATGGTGAAATGTTTAAGAATAGGATTTTTTCAAGATTAAAAATAACTCGCTGCATAATTGCCATTCACTGTTCTGAAATGAATATGATCAGTTTTTACACTTACTATACAGTAACTAGCATATTGCCAGATAATTTTCACTTTTAAGTGCGCCTTATAGTCGTGAAAATACGGTAATTGCTATTGACTTCCAGGTATGAAGCACTCACTACTTTACAGTCACCTCTAGAGCCAGCCATTGTTGATGTTTTGGATTGTTTTGTATAAAATCTTACAGTGGGGGAGGAGTTAAATGATGTAAGATGTTGTAAACTAAGATGGCATCTACATATTTAACAGTATTGTTTCAGTTCAGGCGTTTGTGTTTTTTTAATAACTGACTGGTGTTTTTTTGTTATTGTTTTATTGTTTTTTTCATATATAAGGCGCACGGTATTATAAGGCGTACTGTCTATTTTGGAGAAAATGTAAGACTTTTAAGTGCGCCTTATAGTGGTGAAAATACGGTAATTGCTATTGACTTCCAGGTATGAAGCACTCACTACTTTACAGTCGCCTCTAGAGCCAGCCATTGTTGATGTTTTGGAGTTTTTTGGGATAAAATCTTGCAGTGGGGGAGGAGCTATATGATGGAAGATGTTGTAAACTAAGATGGCATCTGCATATTTAACAGTATTGTTTCACTTTCGGCGTTTGTGTTTTTTTAATATCCGACAGTAGTGGTTTTTCATTTTTGGTTTATCTGTTTTTCTCCATATATAAGGCGCACTGTATTATAAGGCGCACTGTCTATTTTGGAGAAAATGTAAGACTTTTAAGTGCGCCTTAGTCGTGAAAATACGGTAATTTATATTATATTAAATACATTATTATTGTTGTTCAGTGAGCTAGACTCCAATTGACTTTAACACTAAAAGTGAAGTCTACCCTAAACTGGTCGTCATCTGATGCCTTGCCTAAAAAGAACAAAGTCTGTTGCTCCAGGCCGTTGTAATCGCCAACTTTAATAGCCAAACATTCCGTAAAATGAATGTCACTTTTGCCTCCCAATTTTTTTGTTATGGATTTACTGTACAGTCTCGATAAGGCCGTCATGAATATTACATCTGACAATAAGTAGTCCCAGCTCGCAATGGGGTATAAAGCCGCCCCCCCCCCCCCCAACGGATGCGTAAAGTCCTTTCATTAAATGTGACGTCTAAATCCGCTGCATACGGCGCCCTTTCCTTTGGCACAATACAATATGTTACGTTGTCATTTTTACAGCGTGGCAATTGACGCCGTTATCAGGAACGCGCCGAGAAAACTGGCAAAAATGTGCCCGAGAGAGAGCGAGAGGGGGAGCTTAAACGTTTGAGCTATTAATGCATATATTTTATACTTTATGTACTGCTATGTGTAGTTGTATTGAGTTTTTATAGATTTCTGGAAAGGCACAAAATATAGGTGTGGAATGCAAGAGAATGTCATGGAAAATTTGGGTTTACTAATTTCAACTACCGTATTTTCACGACTATAGGGTGCACCGCATTATAAGGCGGACCCTCAATGAATGACATTTTTTCCATACATAAGGCGCACTGTATTATAAGGCGCACTGTCTATTTTGGATCAAATTTAAGACTTAAGTGCGCCTTATAGTTGTGAAAATACGGTAATTGCTATTGACTTCCAGGTATGAAACACTCACTACTTTACAGTCACCTCTAGAGCCAGCCATTGTTGATGTTTTGGATTTTTTTGGTAAAAATCATGCAGTGGGGGAGGAGCTATATGATGGAAGATTTTGTAAAACTAAAATGGCATCTACATAATTAACAGTATTGTTTCAGTTCAGGCGTTTGTTTTTTTTAATATCCGACAGTGGTGGTTTTTGGTTTTCTGTTTTTTTCCATATATAAGGCGCACTGGATTATAAGACGCACTGTCTATTTTGGAGAAAATTTAAGACTTTTAAGTGCGCCTTATAGTCGTGAAAATACGGTACGTCTTGAAATACGAGTGACCTAAATGAAGTTTTACATTCGAGATATGAGTGCTCTGGTTATTTTGCATGGCAACCCGCTGGTAACATAACATAAACAAATTTAAATGAACTTGGATTACAATGCAAAAACACTAAAAAATAAATTTAATCTAACCTTACACTTAACTTAATACTAATCTAGTTTTAAATTTTGATACATTTCTTAGCTAATACACATAACACCCATCAAATAACTCCTTAATGCATCTCACCAAAAATTATTGAGGTCCTCTTTAAAAACACCCAAAAAAATGATTTAGTCCTTCCAATTTCATGACATTTGAACATTTATGTTGAAGAAAAGCTTGTATAAAAATATATTCCGCCTGCGTTTTCTTTTGCATTTGCGATAATTACAGCAATTTGACTGTCAGCCTTGTTTTTATTCAGTTTGATGGACTGGAGGGAAGTCGACAGCATCCGAAAATTATTTCCGAACAGACTGAAATTAAGCCGTCCAACGTGAACCCGATGTAAACAACACCTTGAGCTGTCGACACATGTAAACTACTACATCGCTAATGGCCGACACTCTTTCTTAGTGACTTGGCTAATAGCTTTAGCTCCATTACCGTTATGGATTTCTAACCTAGAGCCCCACTTTGTGTATTCATCACGCTTGATATATCATACTCGTCTCTATGCATTGTGAATATGGCAGAAATGTGCGGCCATTTGTAAAATGTTGTATTAATCCAGCAGTATTGGGTAGGGAGATCTACCGTATTTTCACGACTATAAGGCGCACTTAAAAGTCTTACATTTTCTCCAAAATAGACCGCGCGCCTTATAATCCAGTGCGCCTTATATATGGGAAAAACAGAAAACCAAAAAAGAAAAACCACCACTGTCGGATATTTAAAAAAACACAAAGGCCTGAACTGAAACAATACTGTTAAACATACAGATGCCATTTTAGTTTACAACATCTTCCATCATATAGCTCCTCCCCCACTTCAAGATTTTATCCCAAAAAATCCAAAACATCAACAATGGCTGGCTCTAGAGGTGACTGTAAAGTAGTGAGTGCTTCATACTTGGAAGTCAATAGCAATTACCGTATTTTCACCACTATAAGGCGCACTTAAAAGTCTTACATTTTCTCCAAAATAGACAGTGCGCCTTATAATACAGTGCGCCTTATAATACAGTGCGCCTTACATATGGAAAAAATGTCATTCATTGAGGGTGCGCCTTATAGTGGTGAAAATACGGTAGTTTGTATGGGTCTTTATCTTAGATATATCAGTGTGAATAATGTGTATATAAAGGTAAGAAGGGCGGGGGCGGTCACGATAGGGGTTGAAGAACGATCTGGAGCCGAGATGCCCCATAAATTCCACTCTTAACGTTTTTGCCGTGTCGTGCCGTATAAAAGGGGGCAAAGCCAAGGGTGCTCCAAATGTCATGGGAGCGCCGCCTTGATGAATTGCCTTTTAAAGATATCACACGTGGTGGGAGGCGGTACCCGTTTCACCTGAATGATGGTGCCTGAGGATGGGTTGGGGGGGGGGGGGGGTTGGGGGGGGTCTGTCTGGTGTCTGGGCGAGTTTGCAATTTAGACCCTCGGGTTGGAATTTGTCTTTTTATCAACTGTCCGGAGAAGTCAGTGTATATCCTGGATGAATAAATCAAAGAGAATTAGGTTGTTGCGTTAGCTTATCTTGGATGGGATGGTTTTTCTTGAAGCCATGTGAACTGAGTGTGTTTGTGTGGGTGTGTTTGTGTGTGGGTGTGTTTGTCGGTTTGTCTGTCTGTCTGGTTGTCTGTCTGTCGGGTTGTCTGTCTGTCGGGTTGTCTGTTTGTCGGGTTGTCTGTCTGGTTGTCTGTTTGTCGGGTTGTCTGTCTGTCTGGTTGTCTGTCTGTTTGTCTGTTTGTCTGTCTGTTTGTCTGTCTGTTTGTCTGTCTGTTTGTCTGTCTGTTTGTCTGTCTGTATCTCTGTCTGTTTGTTTGTCTGTCTGTATCTCTGTCTGTTTGTCTGTCTGTCTGTTTGTCTGTCTGTTTGTCTGTCTGTTTGTCTGTCTGTTTGTCTGTCTGTTTGTCTGTTTGTCTGTCTGTTTGTCTGTCTGTTTGTCTGTCTGTTTGTCTGTCTGTTTGTCTGTCTGTTTGTCTGTCTGTTTGTCTGGTTGTCTGTCTGTTTGTCTGTCTGTCTGTCTGTCTGTCTCTGTTTGTCTGTCTGTTTGTCTATCTGGTGGTCTGTCTGGTTGTCTGTCTGTCTGGTTGTCTGGTTGTCTGTCTGGTTGTCTGTCTGTCTGGTTGTCTGTCTGTTTGTCTGTCTGTTTGTCTGTCTGTTTGTCTGTCTGTTTGTCTGTCTGTTTGTCTGTCTGTTTGTCTGTCTGTTTGTCTGTCTGTTTGTCTGTCTGTTTGTCTGTCTGTTTGTCTGTCTGTTTGTCTGTCTGTTTGTCTGTCTGTTTGTCTGTCTGTTTGTCTGTCTGTCTGTTTGTCTGTCTGTATCTCTGTCTGTTTGTTTGTCTGTCTGTATCTCTGTCTGTTTGTTTGTCTGTCTGTATCTCTGTCTGTTTGTCTGTCTGTTTGTCTGGTTGTCTGTCTGTTTGCCTGTTTGTCTGGTTGTCTGTTTGTATGCATAGGTAACAAATACCAGCAATGACCTAAATTAGTATAAAATGAAAACATTAACTTAGTTTTTTTTGTGAAACTATGACCATTCCGACTATTACCATTGAATTGAATCGAATGCTCTTATTGTCATTATACAAATATAATGAGATATAAAACTTTCACCACATAGTACCTAACAAATAAACGATTACTCAAAAAAAATGATTAAAATGTGACATATTAAATCTTGCAATATCCTAAATTCATAGTTTTTTTTAAAAAAAATCAGTTAATGTGATACCTTGTAGCCTTTCACCAGTTTTGTTTTCTTTCAAAAAAAAATTATAAACTGATATTAACATTTGAAAAAAAGCATTTTTCTACTCCAACAATCTAATTCCAATACATATTTACTTCTCCATCTCCACTACCATTTGCAAATATCTAACAAAACAGACCCGATTTTGCGACCTGATATTTTTAGTCAACGTATTTTAAACGGCAATGGAAGAAGGGATGTCTCCTCCTTGCCCTTGGCCGGTACGGGACGCCTATCGTATCATACTCGGTCGGTGGCTGGACTTAGATAAGAGAACAGCCGGGACTTGACAGCACGAAGGTTGTGATAACTGCTGCTTAAAGGATAATACTTTTACACGCGTTAATCAGATGACTGCCTGACCGCTGCTTGAGGATTGCGCCGTTCAGGTGAAATTGAAATGTGTTTTTTTTTTTTTTGCTTTTTGATCTTCTCTAAATAAGCATTGCATCCCAATCTACAAAAAAAAATACCCGCTTTAGGTGCAAAAGCGTTTAGATTAACGGATATGCTAGTCAATGGGTAGGGAAACTATGGCTCAGGAGCCATATGTGGGTCTTTGCTAGCTTGTGAGCTAAAAAATATGGAAACTGCTAATGATAGAACTGAGATATTATATCTAAAACTGCTTTAATCTTCATTTTTTTGTAGTAAACTCTTCTGGAATGCATCCTTTCATTGATTAGCAATAGCATAATAATTTTTTTTATCAAAAAATCATTTTTTTTCACTTTAAAAGTGGTGAAATTGCAAAAAAAAAAATTTAAAAACACGTTTACATGTATGTTGTTTTGACTTTCAAATTCCTAGTTTTGTTTTTATTTAAATAATTATCAACGCAATCTACAAAAAAACCCACTTTAGGTACAAAAACATTTAGATTAATGGATATGCTAGTCAATGGGTAGGGAACCTATGGCTCAGGAGCCACATATGGCTCTTTTGATGAGTGTATCTGGTTCTTTGCTAACTTTTGAGCTAAAAATATGGAAACAGCTAATGACAGAAGTGAGATATTACATCTAGAACTGATTTAATCTTCATTTTTTGGCAGTAAACTCTTCTGGAATGCATTTTCTCATTGATTAGCAATAGCATAAGAATATTTTTTTAAAGATATTCATTTTTTTTCACTTTAAAAGTGGTATAATGACCCAAAAAATTCATAAGGCACTCGTTTTGACTTTTAATTCGTAGTATGGCTCACAAGGAATAACATTGGAAAATATGAATTGTTAAAAACCCGATTTTTTCATCCAAAATATTGTTTTTTAAATATTCTATCTGCGATTCTTCAAAAAAAATTCTGCCAAATCTTGTAGACCAATCTTTCTTCAGTGTATAAATTAGTCTTTATCATATTTTGGGTAAAAATCCGCCATCTTTAAAAACATAGCTAATGCTAATGCTAACGACAAAAGTCTGATTTTGGGTTTTAACATGTTTTTTAAGCGTCTTCTCTATAATCCAAAAAAGCCAGTTGAGTTTCTCCTCGACTAGTTTTCTCTTTAATCAGCTCCCTATTAAAACACCATTGCACCCGCCATTGAACTTAATGTTAACTACAGACATTTAAAACACTTCATTTATTCCCAAGTGTGTGCCACTTTAAACTAATACGAACAGTATTTTTCCCCCTGTACTTTTTTAAGGTAAAAAATCCTACTCTGACCTTATGATTTTTCACTTCAGGGTATTTTTAAATTGCTAAAAACCTTCAAAGCAGCATCGGCGACTATTCGAAGATCAGAAAGATTAGATTTGATGTCCTGTGAGATGGTCAATGCCGACCTGCCGGGGTGTTTACTTCAAAAATTTGGCGGCCAAGGTTGTTCTAGGACTTTTGAAATGTATTATGTAGTACCCTGACTCCCAAATACTCATTAAAACTTGCGTAATGTGTAACTCATGCTATTATTGCACCCAGAGACTTGGTTCAAATTAGACCGCTATAGACACACTTCCTGGTTGTAGTGGTCACATGACTTACTGTTTGAATTTGTCTACATGCAGGGGACACCCTTTTAGGAATGTGAAATCCAGCAGATGATCCTTTTGATTCATAAAGTATCTCGAAAATGATGGTCGGACGTTTAGTCGCCGGTCTTTTGGTCCTTTTTGGTCGCCGGTCAAATGGTGACAGAGTTTACTGTTGAAACCAGCTCTCAAAATTATATTCATGAGAGAGAGTTTAATATCTAAGAGGGAGAGTTTAATATCTAAGAGAGAGAGTTTAATATCTAAGAGAGAGAGAGTTTAATATCTAAGAGAGAGAGTTTAGTATCTAAGAGAGAGAGAGTCTAATATCAAAGAAAGATAATTTAATATCTAAGAGAGAGAGTTTGATATCTAAGAGAGAGAGTTTAATATCTAAGAGGGAAAGTTTAATATCAAAGTACTGTTTAATATACAAGTACATTTGACCAGCGACCAAATGGGACCAAAAGACCGGCGACCAAACGTCCGGTCACGCTAAAAAATACAATATGCAATGTTTTTTCTCAATAATTTTCCTTCAAAGTAACACATTTGTACTCCCTATTAAACCCATGAATATGGAGGTGAACATTGTTAATAGGGGGCGGCTTATACGAGAGAAATTGTCAAATTCAACGATTTTAGGGCAATTTTAAGGGTGCGGCTTATACACATGCGGCTTATATGCGAGAAAACAGTAGTTAAAAATGTATTCACTTTGTTTCTGATATTTATTTTTGATTTTTTTGTGATTTTACGCAGAGACGGCTTATATGTGAGAAAACGCAGTAGTTAAAAATTGATTAACTCTGTTTCTGATATTTACTTTGGATTCTTTGTCTAAAAATTACGGCTTATACACAGAGGCGAACTCTGTTTCTGATATTTAGTTTTGATTCATTGTTGTTGTTTTTTTACGGCTTATACGCGGAGGTGGTCAATATACAAGAAAATACACAAATTTAAATCCAATATGTATTCCTACAGCTCCGGTCATCCTAAATGAATTAAACTGGACTCAAGCTTTGGAACGAGTCTTCATCGAAAACCGTCGAGAAGACAGCTCCCTCCGCTGGCAGGTTTTTGGCAGTGCCACGGGTGTAACACGTTATTACCCAGGTAAGACGCATCCTGGGTGATGATGAAAGAAGTCCAAGCCAAGCGCCCTTATAACTCAAAAGCTAGATAACGTCTAAATTGACCCTCTGGCTCTTGTGTGAAGCCATTTCTTATCAGATGTCTCGACTGGTAACTGGATAGGGAGAATGAAATTATGACTTTGATCTAATCTGAGGTGAAATATCCTACAGTGCAAGGGGACAACATCCATTTTATTTTCCAGCCACTCCATGGAGAGCGCCCAACAAGATTGACCTCTACGATGTTCGTCGTAGACCATGGTAAGTGGTGTCTTTATCAGTTTTTACCTGTCTTTTTTTGTTCAAAAACCGAGCCTATAAATGAATAGTCATTCAATAGTAAGACACACATATAAAATTGTGTTAGGACAACAAGGTTGAAATGATGCCTATTTG
The DNA here is from genome assembly GCF_051989575.1 of Stigmatopora nigra. Taxonomy (NCBI): domain Eukaryota; kingdom Metazoa; phylum Chordata; class Actinopteri; order Syngnathiformes; family Syngnathidae; genus Stigmatopora; species Stigmatopora nigra. The sequence goes on from NC_135517.1 coordinate 2,243,311, forward strand.
GTCTTATTATGGTTATTCTTATTTTCGTCTTTTTGAATGAAATCCAGATTTTGCTTCGACTAATCGTTGGCTAGCTTCCGAAACGGCGATTGTGGGTTAGGGTTAGGTCAGGTCAGGGTTAGGGTTAGGATAAGGGTTAGGGTTAGGTGTGTTTAAATACAAAATTGTTAGGATTAGGGTGTGTTTAAATACAAATTAGTTAGGGTTAGGGTGTGTTTAAATACAAAATGGTTAGGGTTAGGGTGTGTTTAAATACAAAATGGTTTGGGTGAGGGTTAGGGTGTGTTTAAATACTAAATGTTTAGGGTTAGGGTGTATTTAAATACAAAATGTTTAGGGTTAGGGTGTGTTTAAATACAAAATGGTTTGGGTTAGGGTGTGTTTAAATACAAAATGGTGAGGGTTAGGGTATGTTTAGGGTTAGGGTGTGTTTAAATACAAAATGTTTAGGGTTAGGGTGTATTTAAATACAAAATGTTTAGGGTTAGGGTGTGTTTAAATACAAAATGGTTAGGGTTAGGGTGTGTTTAAATACAAAATGTTTAGGGTTAGGGTGTGTTTAAATACAAAATGGTTAGGGTTAGGGTGTGTTTAAATACAAATTTTTTAGGGTTAGGGTGTGTTTAAATACAAAAGGGTTAGGGTGAGGGTTAGGGTGTGTTTAAATACAACATTTTTAGGGTTAGGGTGTGTTTAAAAACAACATTTTTAGAGTTAGGGTGTGTTTATAATACAAAATGGTTAGGGTTAGGGTGTGTTTAAATACAAAATGGTTAGGGCAGGGGTGTCAAACTCCCTTTGGTCTGCGGGCCAAATACAGCTTAATTTGAGATGAAGCGGGTCGGACCAGTAAACTCATTGCAAAATGACATAGAACTAACAATAAACCCCCTTTTTTTCTTTGTATTAGTCACTAATACTAATAATCAGTGCAAAGAATCAGTAAATTATCAAAAAGTTTATTAAAAGAATTTTCCGTTTACATTATGAACAATATATTATGAACAAGAGAATAACATAAGAACATAAATTAATGTCAATTCATGTTGTCTGCACGTACTAAAACACAGCGCCCCTAGCGGATAATACAAGAACTACAAATTTTAAAGAAAATTCATAATTTTTTTATACAATTCAGCTTTCTTCCTCGGGCCGTACCAAACCACCAGACGGACCGGATCCGGCCCGCTGGCTGTATGTTTGACACCACTGGGTTAGGGTGTTTAAATACAAAATGGTTAGGTTTAAGGACCTTTTTGAACCGTGATGTGATCTGGCTCGTGTTACGTTACAAACTGCTGTGGTTCACGCTTCTAGTCCACCAAGCTCAATCCACCTGACGCTGTCACATCGGTTTTATAGCGATGGCGCCGCCTTGTTGCCTGGTTACAGGCCAGAGTGGACATAACCGTGACAACAATGTTGATTGTACCTGACCTCGTTTCCCGACTCGGCTCAACTTGAGTGGCTTTTTGGGGTCAGGTTGGGGTGTCACTGACAAATAAACCTGAGAGCTTTAAGCTAGCATTGAACTACACCTGCCCCAATTGATATAATACGTAAACATATTTACTCGATTTCCGTTGTATAGTTTGTTTTACCGTATTTTCTTGCATATAGGCCGTATTTGTCGCCAAAAAAAATGTTGACTGAATCGAGGGTGCGGCTTATATGCGCACAAATTAGACAAAATGCCATTGATAATAGAAAATAACATAGATGAAGGACCCCATGGTGGTTAGCACCTCTATTTCTCCATGTTTGCTATTTCAATCCAGATCTGTTGGACTCGCTATTCCCTGTTGCCTAGCAACCTAGCGATGCCGAGTGAGTTAACCCCCCCCCCCCCCCCCGCCCCATGTCAAGCTACATTTGTGTGATTATAGGTCCTACTGTTCTCTTAACTCGCTCCATGTCAGGTAGTCCGCAACCCACACAATAATAATAAACCGACAAAAATGCTAACTGAATACTTTTGACTATGTCAATTAAATAGGACACTTTGTGAGCCAATTGTATTACCGTATTTTTACGACTATAAGGCGCACCGCATTATAAGGCGCACCCTAAATGAATGACATTTTTCCATATATAAGGCGCACTGTATTATAAGGTGCACACTGTCTATTTTGGAGAAAATTTGAGACTTTTAAGTGCGCCTTATAGTGGTGAAAATACGGAAATTGCTATTGACTTCCAGGTATGAAGCACTCACTACTTTACAGTCACCTCTAGAGCCAGCCATTGTTGATGTTTTTGTATAAAATCTTGCAGTGGGGGAGGAGCTATATGATGGAAGATGTTGTAAACTATGATGGCATCTGCATATTTAACAGTATTGTTTCAGTTTAGGCGTTTGTGTATTTTTTAATATCCGACAGTGGTGGTTTTTCGTGTTTGGTTTTCTGTTTTTTTCCATATATAAGGCGCACTGGATTATAATGCGCACTGTCTATTTTGGAGAAAATTTAAAACTTTTAAGTGCGCCTTATAGTCGTGAAAATACGGTTCTATGTGCACTCATTGCAGTTTTTACAGAAATCCACCAAACTCATTTTTTTTTGCTCTGATTTCTCCCAAAAACATGTAATTGTGTCCAAAAACCCACTTAATCATCAACGCAAAGTGCGCGAAATAAACGATAGACAACATCTTTTATCCCACGGGCGCAGTCCTCCTATATTTTTATCTTAATTCAATCTTTATTCGGCTGCCACATCCACAGGAGCACTAAGAGTGCAGCCGTCCATAAAATAATAAGATACAAACACACCTACACACACACACATTTGGGCAAATTGTCTTGTTCGTAATGTTCCCCACCACATGTACTTTGATTAGTCTGCGTTCATGCCGTGTAGCAAATTTCTCGATTATCATGGTGGACGTACATTTTACATGACAACGTACTTGGCGACCCATCGCGAAGGTGAACGCCTCTAGCCATAGCGTGCAAAAAAACAGGAATTCTAATGTAGAGGCAACCATTTTTTTGGCATGAACTCCATGAACTGCTTACAATAAGGTCAATAAGTAGGGTTTTGCAGTGTATAAAAAATAAACAAAAATGAGTATAAAGGTAAGTTGTTCATTGAGTTCAATGTTAATTTTTTACTGCCAGTTTTCCTCGTCAAAACAGGTTTTGACATCTTGTGCCATTAATGGTAATTAAATCTGAATAATCTTTCAATCTGTAATTTTCGGATGTAGGTCTTGCTTACCAAATTTTCAACAAAAAACATTTTTTAGTATATAAGGCTCACTGGACTATAAGTCGCAGGTGTCCATGTTGTATCATGGGATATTTACATTCAGCTCATTAACATATAAGAATACAGAAATAAGATGTAGAGGGGTAAAAGCAGGGAGGAAAATAGGTGCTGTATAATGTAAAAAATATATATATATGTATATATATATATATGGTAACATAATAATAATAATAGTTGTAGTAGTAGTAATAGTAGTAGTAGTAGTAGTAATAGTAAAAATAGTAATCGTAGTAGTAGTAATAGTAAAAATAGTAGTAATAGTAGTAGTAGTTGTAGTAGTAGTAATAGTAGCAGTAGTAGTAATAGTAAAAATAGTAGTAATAGTAGTAGTAGTAATAGTAAAAATAGTAGTAATAGTAGTAGTAGTAGTAATAGTAAAAATAGTAGTAATAGTAGTAGTAGTAGTAATAGTAAAAATAGTAGTAATAGTAGTAGTAGTAGTAATAGTAAAAATAGTAGTAATAGTAGTAGTAGTAGTAATAGTAAAAATAGTAGCAATAGTAGTAGTAGTAGTAGTAGTAGTAGTAATAGTAAAAATCGTAGTAATAGTAAAAATAGTGGTAATAGTAGTAATAGTAGTAATAGTTGTAATACTAATAATAGTAGTAATAGTAATAATAGTATTAATAATTATAGTAATTATAGTAATAATAATAGTAGTAATAATAATAATAATAATAGTAATAATAATAGCAATAATAGTAATAATAATAGCAATAATAGTAATAATAATAATAGTAATAATAATAATAGCAATAATAGTAATAATAATAGCAATAATAGTAATAATAATAATAGTAATAATAATAATAGTAGTAATAATAATAATTATTATTATAAGATATGGGATATAATATGGATAATTATAGGATATATTATAATTATATGGATAATTATAGGATATATAGGATATTATTGGATAAGTGCTAAAATGCTAATCTTATTACTAAATCTGGAAAAGCAGTTTTTTAAGCGTCCAATGTGAATATTTTCTATATTTTAGGATAAATACAAGTGAATTACCGTCTAGAAATGCAGTAAAACTTATTTTGAACATTGATTTTAGTCAATTAGATACATTTTATAATAAAACTATTGTAAGACAATTTTAAGGGTAAGGCTTATATGCGAGAAAAAATGTTTTTTCAAACTATTCCGAACAGATACAGAATTTACTTCCGAATCAAACAAAATGTCCCCTCAGAACCGACCTAGTATCTATTTTTTTCAGTGTATACATCATTTAGCCAAACTTTTTTAGTTCGTACATATTTTACCGAAATCTGAAGCCAAGACTTTCTTTGTCGGTTAATTTCACACTCGATGCGTTGGCATTTTAGAGCCTTAGCTATTTGTATATGTCATTAAAAAGTCCATTTTCAATACTACGCCCCTTTTAATAGGTAAAGTGGCCTGCCACAACATTATGACCATCTGCACATTGTAACGAGATATCATAAAAAAATGGTATTAAAAAGTAATGCATGCTGATGACTGACTGACATTCTCCGATAGAGTTTAATTTAACAATATGTTTATTGTTTTGGGACTGGGTTATGAATAGGACTGCTTTGTAACTAGAGTTGCAATATTTTGGTTATTTTGTTGGTTTAAAATAGACAGAAATAAATTTTAGGGTCGCTTTGTATTTTAATAGGGTGGAATGTGGTTATATTTTAATAATAAGGATTTATTGACATTTAAAATTGATGGAAAATAATTACATGCAAAATGTGAAGGGTATAAATATAGATATTTTATTTCTTACTCTAAGATCAATCAAAAGTAATTTTGTTTGTTTTTTTTTGGTTGGAAAATGAACTAAAAAAACAGTATGAGAAATGTATTGGATTAAATGAAGTTTATGATTATAGATATGTTATTTCTTACTCTAAGATCAATAAAAATAATTTTATTAGGATTTTTTGGTTGGAAAACGAACTAAAAAAACAGTATGACAAATGTCTTGGACTAAATGAAGTATACAAATATAGATATATTATTTCTTACTCTAAGATCAATAAAAATAATTTTATTAAATTTTTTGGTTGGAAAACGCACCAAAAAAAACTGTTTGGGAAATGTCTTGGATTAAATGAAGTTTATGATTATAGATATGTTATTTCTTACTCTAAGATCAATAACAATAATTTTGTTAGGATTTTTTTGGTTGAAAAACGCACCAAAAAACGGTATCAGAAATGTCTTGGATTAAATATGCATAGTTTGGAGTAATCAAAATGTCTTGGATTAAATGAAGTGTACGAATATAGATATATTATATATATATATATTATATATAGATGTTTGGTCGCCCGGACGTTTGGTCGCCCGGACGTTTGGTCGACCAGACGTTTGGTCGCCGGTCAAATGGATATTCATGAGAGTTTAATATCTAGATATATTTCTTACTCTAAGATCAATAACAATAATTTTATTAGAATTTTTTTGGTTGGAAGACGAACTAAAAAAAAAACTGCATGCGAAATGCATTAAATTAAATTAGCATAATATCCCTTGTTTTGATATATTTTATCTTGATTAGATTTCCATTTTTTTGCAGTACTAGCCATTACTATTGCTCTTAACACACCCCCACCACGGGATAATGGTTCGGGATCATCTTTCAGACCAGAATCGTGAGCGAGAAACAGTTTGGGTAAATAGCAGTATGAAAAATGTCCGTTATTAAAGTGTCTTCAGATACGGCTGAGCAGCACCCGTTAAATGATTCGTAACTTTTAGCGAGATGACAGCGTGGCCTCGGGCCCATCGTTGGCATCATCTAATCTCTCATTGGCCGCCGGTCAAGCCAAGAGCTTCAGTTCGGCGCTGGCCAGGTCCATCTGTTTGTCACCTGGCCTTGGCACAGAGGAGTCTGGGTAATGACATGGAAAAAATGGCGTCTGTGAAGTAATTACTCACTGGAATTCATGCAGAAATAACACATCTGGAGGCTTTTTTGATTTCTCCATTTTGCATCTTTAGCACATATTGTATTACTAGATAGACTTCTTACCTTGTTAGCTAATGTAATGGAACAGGTATGTCTAAAGGATTGGTCGCTATTGACAAGATGGGGGATATTATTCATTTAAATGTGATTGTTTTACTGTCATTGATGGCTTTAGATGTCTATTTAAATTGAATTGAAGGCTTTTATTGGCATTATTGTCAGGATATTGAGATTTAAAGGTATGTGCTAAGGATTTGGATATGCTGGACAGTGTAGGTCTTTTTAAAACTTTCACTATTGTAGTACACAAATAACAACAACAAACTGACAAATATAAATAAGTACCGTATTTTCACGACTATAAGGCGCACCGCACTATAAGGCGCACCCTCAATGAATGACATTTTTTCCATATATAAGGCGCACTGTATTATAAGGCGCACTGTCTATTTTGGAGAAAATTTAAGACTTTTAAGTGCGCCTTATACTTGTGAAAATGCGGTAATTGCTATTGACTTCCAGGTATGAAGCACTCACTACTTTACAGTCACCTCTAGAGCAAGCCATTGTTGATGTTTTGGATTTTTTTGTGGGGGAGGAGCTATAGGATGGAAGATTTTGTAAGCTAAGATGGCATCTGCATATTTAACAGTATTTTTTGTGTTTTTTTAATATCCGACAGTGGTGGTTGTTCGTTTTTGGTTTTGTTTTTTTCCATATATAAGGCGCACTGTATTATAAGGCGCACTGTCTATTTTGGAGTAAATGTAAGACTTTTAAGTGCGCCTTATAGTGGTGAAAATACGGTACATGCTATTGACTTCCAGGTATGAAGTACTCACTACTTCACAGTCACCTCTAGAGCCAGCCATTGTTGATGTTTTGGATTTTTTTGTATCAAATCTTGCAGTGGGGGAGGAGCTATATGATGGAAGATTTTGTAAACTAAGATGGCATCTGCATATTTAACAGGATTGTTTCAGTTCAGGCGTTTATGTTTTTTTAATATCTGACAGTGGTGGTTTTTGGTTTTTGTTTTTTTCCATATATAAGGCGCACTGTCTATTTTAGAGAAAATTTAAGACTTTGAAGTGCGCCTTATAGTCATGAAAATAGGGTAATAGCTATTGACTTCCAGGTATGAAGCACTCACTAGTTTACAGTCACCTCTAGAGCCAGCCATTGTTGATGTTTTGGATTTTTTTGGCAGTGGGGGAGGAGCTATATGATGGAAGATGTTATAAACTAAGATGGCATCTGCATATTTAACAGTATTGTTTCAGATCAGGCGTTTGTGTTTTTTTAAATATCCGACAGTGGTGGTTTTTGGTTTTCTGTTTTTTTCCATATATAAGGCGCACTGTATTATAAGACGCACTGTCTATTTTGGAGAAAATTGAAGACTTAAGTGCGCCTTATAGTCGTTAAAATGCGGTAATTAAATCAATGTTTTCTCCCCTTGATATTTTAAGAGTGGAATTTAAAATCTTTTATTTTGAAATCACCCTCACACTATTAGACACTGCACTCAACTTAGTCCACTGTGATATTTTTAGATCTAGTTAACATTGACAAAAAAACTATTATTGCCTGATAATTAACCTGTAGCCTTTTTTAAAAATAACTTCCGCTTAAAACTCTTTTCCTGCTCACTAAGAGACCACAAAAGTTAATTTAAATCCCGCCGGGCTTTCCACTTTTTTTTCACTTAAACCCGCCTCTATCTCGCAATTGGGGCGCCTCCCATTTTGAGAGCCTAAGGCGGCAAAGACGAGGGGGGGGTCACATTTTGACCACCACATTTTTAGTCGTTCATACAGCCCTCTACTCCCTAAAATAAAAAATTAAAAAGGAGAAACTAGATTGCTGCTCTGCCCATACAGCCTCGATTTTTCCATCAAATTAAGATTTCGGTTAATTAAAATGATAAAAAAAAGTCCTGAACGCCGATGGTGGTTCCAGACCTGATTTCGTATATGATGCAGTTCCTACCTTTGATGTGGCATATTTTTTTATTATTGAAAATAATTGGATTCCGCCTCCATACCCCCCAAACCCGCCCCCTCCCTTTACTACACATTTATATTTCGTCCATCTTTATTGCGATTTGCTCATTGGACATCAGTGCTGGAGTTGCAAAATTCTGCTAATATTTAAAGTTGGGAATGGCGTTTCTATTCAATGTAATGAGGGAATGTCGTTTATATGAGTGAGTTTGAATTAAAAGTATAGAATTATAATTAAAGTCATATCTCAAGTTAGTATTGTAATTTGAGGTATGCTTGTTGGAGCAATTGGAACTAAAATGAGGACTCAGTTTGTGGAATAGTTTGGACACCCCTGCAACATGGATTCTGGTTGTACTGCTCACATGACTTACTTTTTAGATTTGTCTATGTGCAGGCAACACCCTTTTGGAATGTGCAATCCAGAAATGCATCTCGGAATGTGCAATCCAGAAATACATCTCGGAAATACTACTTGGAATGATTTTTATTGAGATTTTCCCTTCAAAGTAACACATTTGTACTGAATATTAAAAACATGAATATGGAGGTGGACATTGTGAATCAGGGGGGGGCTTATACGAGAGAAATTGGGAAATTCAATGATTTTTAAGGCAATTTTAAGGGTTCGGTTTATATGCTGGGGCGGTTTATAGGCTGGGGCGTCTTATCTGCGAGAAAATATGGTAGATTTTCCTTTCAAAATAACACATTTGTACTCCCTATTAAAACCATGAATATGGAGGTGAAAATTGTGAATCAGGGGGCGGCTTATATGAGAGAATTTTTTTAAATTCAACGATTTTAAGGCAATTTTAAGGGTACGTCTTATACGCGACTTATATGAGGCTTATACGAGAGAAATTGTGAAATTCAATGATTTTTAAGGCAATTTTAAGGGTGCGGCTTATACGCAGATGGGGCTAATATGCTAAAAAAATACAGTATTTTTAAGCCAAAAAATGGTCAATATTAGCTTTTGTGCTTTTTACTGCCTTAGATAAAATGTGTTAATAAATAGATTAAATAATTGTGCATTAATCCTTGAATTAAAGCGAATTCAATCATGGTAGAATTTCGGCAAATAATTATCATTGTTTAAAAAATCATGAAATTCACATACGTAGCTAAGAAAGAGGCAGATTTAATGGAAATTTACAGCCTGGCTTTGCTGATGCCGACTTTCCAAAGTCAGCCCTGTGGGGCCCACAGAAAGCGAGGTTAGCCCCTCCCTTTTGCGACAGCTCCAGTTTTGCCACCACAGGTTGGTTAGAGTGGCGGCTGCCGCTAAGCGGAGTCTTGAGAGGCTGGCGGGGGGGCAGCGGCCAAGCCCACCGGGAGGCTGCGTGCCTATCAGCTCGGCCAAGCGTGAGAAATGAGCCTCTTCGGCCCTGCGGGTGTCTGGCTTCCCTCCATGCTGATAATCAGCCAAAAAATATATATATATGCTTATTATTCAACCCAAAATGGCCGCTCACTTTGAGGTAAAATCTTCTCATGGAATGTGCAATACAACACTGCAAATTATCGTCATATGTATCTTAAAATATATCTTATTTTCACTTGGATGAGGCTTTTTTAAAGCTAAAAGTTCCAATTAGCAATATAGATTTTTTGTTGTTTTAATTTTTGTTGTTGCTGCTTTCAATCAACAAGGTTATACATTTGGTCAAAAAAAGTCACTTTTTTGGCAAATTTTTTTGGGTTATTGAAAATTTTAATTATGGGATTTTTTGCACTAAAATGTGGAACTAAAAGACGTCAATTTTCCACAAAATCTGCAAATGCGACTTATATATTGATTAATATGTTAATATCCCTTTAAGGCATCTCTATCTAGTTGATGTATAACACAATACCACTACTACTACTACTGCGCCTTATAATCCAGTGCGCCTTGTATATGAAATATTTTTTGGGTTATTTCACGGTCTATATTGTGACAGCTGTATCACAAATCTGTCAAATTATACATTTTCCCATATTTTATACATTTTTTTATTGTTTACACCACATAACTTTTGAACTGGATTCTTTTAAGTACTATTTTTTGTTAAAACTGATCTAGTTTTACCCATTTCGGCTGTAATCCGGATTTTCTCGGTCACTGTTAGCAACGAAAACATCATCAACTGCTAATATTGTCATTTATTAATAATAATAATAATATTTTCGCCTCAGGTGTCTTTCTACTATTGATCTAGTAACAAATTACTAAGTAAAATTAAGGATCGTTTTGTTGTTGGTAGCCCAACACCAAAAATGGCGAATACAACGCCACTTATTTAGTCTTTTAAGCATATATAAGCCTTTATCACTACGCTCTTAGCTTAAGTGGGCTTAGCCGTGGACGGACTCTTGCATAATGGTGGCTCGGCTTATGTCATTGGCCCCTTTTTACATTTTATAAAGATTTTTGAAACAAAAACATAATGGTAGCTCCTTTTTAGTGACTTTATTTTGATTTTATTTTTACAGGTATATCCAAGGTGCGTCTTCACCAAAGGACATGGTCATCATTGTGGATGTGTGAGTAGTTTTTTCCACCATTTTCTAATAGAAAAGGCAAAGGGTGCTAGTGCCACCTGTTGGTCTAGTTTGAATTTTTGAGTTAGAGTCTGGTTAGAATATGCTCTTAAAATCCCTTTTAAATTGACCTTTTTTTACCTGCCTGCCCTGTCCAATTGGATTGGACGACAGTAGCTTGTTGATCTGTTTCTTTAAATATTACAAGACGCAATAAGCCAAAATTACTTTGTATTCAATGTCAAAATATATTTTTTAGCAGATCTGGTTCATGTATCATCATATCTTGCAGGCAATGAGTTAAATTTGGAAATATATCAGCAGTTTATTACACTTTTATTTAACAAAAGGTAACATTAAGATCTTTATTTTTCTAGGAGTGGGAGTGTCAGTGGCCTCACACTTAAACTGATGAAGACTTCAGTCATCAAGATGTTGGACACACTCTCAGATGACGACTACGTAAATGTTGCCAGAGTAAGAAAACCTGGAAAAAGATGTTATGTTCATAAGTTAAAATGGATAAGTTGTTAATGGAGCGGAGTTTAGAATATTTATTTTTTAACTGTAATACTTGTTCTGTAGCGGCAATTAATGATGATAGCGTGACCGGACGTTTTGGTAGCCCGGACGTTTGGTCTACCGGACGTTTGGTCGCCCGGACGTTTTGGTCGCCCGGACGTTTTGGTCGCCCGGACGTTTTGGTCGCCCGGACGTTTTGGTCGCCCGGACGTTTTGGTCGCCCGGACGTTTTGGTCGCCCGGACGTTTTGGTCGCCCCGGACGTTTGGTCGCCCCGGACGTTTGGTCGCCCCGGACGTTTGGTCGCCCCAGACGTTTGGTCGACCGTACGTTTGGTCGCCCGGACCTTTGGTCGCCCGGACGTTTGGTCGCCCGGACGTTTGGTCGCCCGACGTTTGGTCGCCCGACGTTTGGTCGCCCGACGTTTGGTCGCCCGACGTTTGGTCGCCCGACGTTTGGTCGCCCGACGTTTGGTCGCCCCGGACGTTTGGTCGCCCGACGGTTGGTCGCCCGGACGTTTTGGTCGATCGGACGTTTGGTCGATCGGACGTTTGGTCGACCGGACGTTTGGTCGACCGGACGTTTGGTCGACCGGACGTTTGGTCGACCGGACGTTTGGTCGACCGGACGTTTGGTCGACCGGACGTTTGGTCCCCCGGACGTTTGGTCTCCCGGACTGTTCTTTGTCACGCTAGTCTACGCTCATCACTAGACCCATTATGTCTTAAAAAAAATATACGATGAATATTTATATATTTATTCTACATTGCAGGACACGTACACATAAGGGAGGTTTGTTTTGGTGACTATTTGGACACGGCCGGCAGTAATCTCCCTTTAAGCCGCTGCATTTATCAACTATATGCTGCTAAATCTGCACAAAATGAGTATAATAATCTGATTCCTGCCATCTGTGAAGAAGGTGGAAGCTTATGGAATATTGATTTGTTTACCAACTGCAACTGCCATCGCAGCAAAAACATGATAATGCAGTAGTCCGATATGAAAAAAATCGACTTTTACTTCATCCCTTAGGATTTATTTGGCTTTTTAATTAATCTGATGACTAAATGAACCATTTGACAAGACATAAATATGCAAAATATGAATAAGATCAGCATTTATGACCTTTTTTTTAGATGCAAGCCACTGTTTGGCTCGATACGCTAAAGGCTAATTGTCTGGATGAGATGTTTTTTATTACCTTGGCAGAGTTTTTTAGTGGTGCTTTGTACAGACTTGCGCTGCACCTGTTCTTTTGCTTTCAAAGTTGTAATTACCGCCATTTATTGCCAGCCGGAGAGTCGAAAAGGTAGCCTGAATCGAAGTACACGCCCACAATTGCGGCTTGATGTCGGCACGTGGCGACAGATGGTTTTTTTGGGGGTCTCATGGCGGCGTTTTTGTGTTTTTTTTGTGTAGTTTAATGACGAGGCGGACGCCGTGGTGCCCTGCTTTCGGACTTTGGTTCAAGCTAATGTACGCAACAAGAAGATCTTCAAGGAGGCTGTAATGCATATGCAAGCTAAAGGGACCACCGACTACAAGTCCGGATTCACCTTTGCATTCGAGCAACTTCTCAATGTAAGTGTGATAAGGAATAGATGCTCTTCCGGAATGAGTTAATCCAGAATACAGCATTATATACTGTTGAAAAAATGTTCAAATGGGAGGATTTGTGTCATAAATAGACTTAGACTGTCAAATTTTAGGGGAAAAGTGTGTTTTTTTTAAATGATTTTTTAAAGTTTTTTTGTATTTTTGTAGTGCTAAAGTAATACATTCTGTTCAATAACTATAACTATAATTTTAAAAGATAGGGAGGATTCTAGAGAAAAAAAATCCTAATGATAACCTGAAATATTTCTATTTTGGAGAAAATCAGCAATTTTATACATTTTGAGTCAAAAATATGCCAGCTTGAAAATCTCCTTGACTTTATTATTTGTTTATTACATGTACAGTAGTCCCTCAAATATCGCGGATAATGAAGACAAGACAGAACCGCGACAACCGAAAAACCTGACAAAGGACTTAGACAAAAACTCCAATTTTTCATTTTTTATTTTATTTATATCAAGCGGATATTAACTATTTTCACAGTTAGCGTAGTATTTAAAGTAGTAAAAATTTTAAATGTATGCAATATATTTAGATATCAATATAATATTTAAATTATTATGCTCATAGCTGTAATATTTCATGAATATACACTTTTTGATCATTGAACTTGTATACTTGTATTTCTGTGTAGGCGCAAAAACATGTATTGTATCCTACATAACTTAACGTTTTTTTTCATTTATCGCGGCCATGTCTAGTCTACATTAACCGTGATATTCGAGGGATTACTGTACTACCCCATGTCCTCATAACAGTTAAAAGTTCGAAAAAACAAGGACAACCGTTAGTCAGACATGCTAATCACTAGTTCCACATTCTGGGTACCCACCGATAAAATTTGCTATGGCAAGGTGTGTGTCTATTCGCAGCCCAGGTGCATATCCCCCCCCCCCCACCAATCCAACCCGTATGCCATGGTGTACTCCGGCACCCTAATGGCCACTGATAGGATGATTGATGAGTACGGCCTAGCTGAGATCAGCCTCTCTTTATATTCTTCTGCTGGCTTGGAGGCACACAGCCAAGTGTAGCGCACACACACACATACATATACACACATACAATATACACGCATTGCATGCATGCACGACTACCGGAAGAAATAAAAAAAAAAATTAATCGCTGTCTGTTGCGTCGTTGCTCTTATGACTGGTGGCAGAAGCGCTATCAAATATGTAATTGTGGCGACATTATTTATCATTATTAGAGGCTTGTCAGATGCCTGGCAGCCATTTTTGTGCCAGCTGTTGCGGACGGTACAACGCTGGTCGCTATTCATAAGGTTCCATTGACGGCATTAAATGTCCAATTCGTTTGGACAGATATGAGTAAACACTCACATCTGAAAGTATCATTGCACTTACATTCATTGCACCTGCTGGCTTTGGATCCATTGTTTTTTACCGTAATTCTGTACTGACTAACGCAAAAAAAAACACGGGAAAAAATGCAATGCTCTGCCCAGTGCTCGTAGATATTTTTGCAAAAAGATGCTCATATCTCAAAATGTATCTCGTATGTCAGGGTAAATATTTGCTCTGAATTTTAACTCGGATCTCAAAATGTATGTCAAGGTAAATATTTGCTCGGAATTTTACTCGTATGTCAAAATGTATCTCGTATGTCAAGGTAAATATTTGCTCAGAATTTTACTCGTATCTCAAAATGTACCTCGTATCTGAAGGTAAATATTTGCTCGGAAATTTTACTCGTATCTCAAGGTAAATATCTGCTCAGCAATTTTACTCGTATCTCAAGGTAAATATTTGTCTGGAATTTTACTCGTATCTCAAAATGTATCTCGTATCTCAAGGTAAACATTTGCCTGGAATTTTACTCGTATATCAAGGTAAACATTTGCTCGGAATTTTACTCTTACCTCAAAATGTAACTCGTATCTCAAAGTAAATATTTTCTCGGAATTTTACTTGCATCTCAAAATTTATCTCGTATCTCAAGGTAAATATTAGCCTGGAATTTTACTCGTATCTCAAATTCCTCGTAAAGCATGGCACTCGTATGTCAAGGTATTACTCTCCGTGTGATTATAAGAAATACTTCTCTTGAGTATTTTGCCAAGAACCAAGAAGTTGATTCTTTTTCAGGCCTCTTAATCAGATGTAGTGGACCAGATTGGGCTCCCGGACTATGAGTTTGACACCCCATGCAAACCTAAAACCTGAATCTTTGCTTTTGTTTTTTTCTTTGTGACAGGAAACCAGCGCTCCTCGAGCCAACTGCAACAAGATGATCATGATGTTCACAGATGGCGGCGAAGATCGGGCGCAGGATATCTTCGAAAAATACAACTGGCCCAACAAAACGGTCAGGCGCTGCTAACAAAGGAATCCCATGTGACCATGAACGCGACGTCTCCACACGATGACCTTGTGTCATCAGCTCGCGAGTCGATTATTTTGTTATCGCCGCCGGTGTTAACAGCTATGACCCGCTAACTAATTAGCTGCTATATCGCCAAAAGCCTGTTTAACAAAAAATAGCCACAAGTGATTCAATCCCACTATCCGTTTTGTATCGTGCTAACAGCTATTGTCATACAGGAATAATCTGAATTCAGACAAGAAGAGATTTCTAGTAAGCTAATCTTATCTAGGTGCTTTTAAAAATTTACTATATTATTTTAATGCCTTCCATTGAAGTTTTTTTATGCATCTCCGGGGTCTTAGTTTTTCGGTAAATGCCCTCCTGGAATGACATTTTTTCATCCTTTTTGAGCGCCCCAAAAAATTCTACTTGTAAATCGTGATCTATGTACTGAGCAGCCCAGGACTAGGGTATCAAACATTTTAATTATTTTGTTTATTTACATCTTTTTGTGGTCTAAGTTCGTCTAGGTTAGGGTTTAACCCAGGGGTCTTTTTCGTTGCTGCAGGTGCGGGTTTTCACCTTCTCTGTGGGTCAACATAATTATGATGTCACACCACTGCAGTGGATCGCTTGTGCCAACAAAGGTAAACAATTTTTAAAATAACTGCGTATAGGTTTTATTAATATTTTAAGTATTCCTGATTTTTAAAAGACGACATTAGCAAAATACACACACAACCTTCATTTTGATTAATTACTTTTTAACTATTAACTTTAAAAAAAAAAATCCCATCAAATACTAATTTATTTTACTTGGTAAATTGAGCAACAAAAAAAAACTTTTAAAAATGTAATTTAAAAAGTATAGGTTTAGGTACTCTGTATAGTTACAGGTATAGGTACAGGTACAAGTACAGGTACAAGTACAGGTTCAAGTACAGGTTCAAGTACAGGTACAAGTACAGGTACAAGTACAGGTACAAGTACAGGTACAAGTACAGGTACAAGTACAGGTACAAGTACAGGTACAAGTACAGGTACAAGTACAGGTACAAGTACAGGTACAGGTACAGGTACAGGTACAAGTACAGGTACAGGTACAGGTACAGGTACAGGTACAGGTACAAGTACAGGTACAGGTACAAGTACAAGTACAGGTACAAGTACAGGTACAAGTACAGGTACAAGTACAGGTACAAGTACAGGTACAAGTACAGGTACAAGTACAGGTACAAGTACAGGTACAAGTACAGGTACAAGTACAGGTACAAGTACAGGTACAAGTACAGGTACAAGTACAGGTACAAGTACAGGTACAAGTACAGGTACAAGTACAGGTACAAGTACAGGTACAAGTACAGGTACAAGTACAGGTACAAGTACAGGTACAAGTACAGGTACAAGTACAGGTGCAAGTACAGGTACAAGTACAGGTACAGGTACAGGTACATATACTGCCGGTTTGACAAAAAAATTTACTTTAAAAAGTCCTTTCAAAAGTTGTTATACGGCGTACAAAATTTAAAATGATCCAAAAACGTATAAAATATTGAAAAAACTATAAATTGGTATGATATGAGGACAAGTTATCATTAGGTAAGTCCCTAAAATACCCCCAAAAATCCTTATGGAAAACAAATGATATCGCTTACAATACCGTGGCTGCACATGAGAATGCTTTTGAATTATAGTACTGATATATGCCTTTATTTTCAGGGTACTACTTTGAAATCCCATCCATCGGAGCCATCCGGATCAACACCCAGGTGAGCAGTACACCATTTACCAAAAGGAATGATGACTTTTGGAGAGGCTCATTTCCTTCTTTATTCGCTCAATGGTTACGACGCAGTAATATGCCTCAAGCCTTTTATAACGTAAAGTCTTCTCGGCTAAATGACTTTACAAGCAAAGTAACGGCTTTTCACATAAATTAGACACCGACATCTTTTCATTTTTTAAGATTTTACCAACAAAATATACATAATTTTTTACATTTTCACTCTTCACTATTATTATTCCGATATTTTCTTTTACATCCATTAGAAGAACCCATGAATTTCTACGTCTCCGTCCACAAATTTGTGCCGTCTCCTATTTTTACGTGTTCTAGATTGTCCTATTCAGGCGTAAAATTTCCCCTATAGCCCGTGAAAAGGTCTGGCTGTCGCCATTCTGATGGAAAATCTCCCCGCGGAGCGTTTAAAGGAGACTTTTATCGAGCTAATAATAGAATAGGTCACGCCTGTCAGCGTTTCTCCGGTTCGTACGATGAAGGAAAACGGTCAGGAGCTTGACACCGACCGACATGGACTTGGGCTCGGATAGGACACGCCTACGCGTGGGTATTTCAAGGGTAGATACGCAAAAGGTCAAACATTTACAATATCTTATGTGGGTGGAGATTAAAGTCAAATACAAGAAAATGAGAATGCGTTTTGTATCTTTCTGTGGGAGGGAGAATATGGAAATGATACCCATAGACTTATAATGCCTTTTCACCGTAATAATGAATTGGACGTTTTTGGTCGCTTGGACGTTTTGGTCGCCCGGACGTTTTTGGTCGCCCGGACGTTTTTGGTCGCCCGGACGTTTTTGGTCGCCTGGACGTTTTTTGGTCGCCCGGACGTTTTTGGTCGCCCGGACGTTTTTGGTCGCCCGGACGTTTAGTCGCCCGGACGGTTCTTTGTCAGAGTTAACTGTTGAAATCAGCGCTCAAAATTATATTCATGAGAGTTTAATATCTAAATATCTACTGTTGAAACCAGTTCTCAAAATTATATTCACCTGGGCGACCAAACGTCCAGGCGACCAAACGTCCGAGCGACCAAACGTCCAGGCGACCAAACGTCCGGGCGACCAAACGTCCGGGCGACCAAACGTCCGAGCGACCAAACGTCCGGGCGACCAAACGTCCGGGCGACCAAACGTCCGGGCGACCAAACGTCCGGGCGACCAAACGTCCGGGCGACCAAACGTCCGGGCGACCAAAACGTCCGGGCGACCAAAACGTCCGGGCGACCAAAACGTCCGGGCGACCAAAACGTCCGGGCGACCAAAATGTCCGGGCGACCAAACGTCCGGGCGACCAAACGTAGGCTATGATCGTTAATTGCCACTAATTTTGCAGTGTAAAATCTTCTTCAGACAGACGGCCATGTTTTGGGGGCTAATGCAAAAAAAATATTAAATTTTAACGTAAATTATGAACAAAACGTAAAGTAAATTTAAATGCCAACATTCTTTTCCGATTACCAAAGAAATTACGATCTTTCACGAACACAGTCGCCATCTTAACCTCTATTTTTAAGAGTCAGGTTGTTCTCAATAACCTTGCCTCACAATTACAATCACTTCCAATCCATCAAACTACAAAAATTATCCATCATTGTTCAAAACGCCTCTAAATGAATGACATTTTTTAACAATAGCTCATTCATTTTTTACTCGGAACGCTTCAGCACAATTCACAAGGCGCCGTGGGAGTTTTGTCACAATACCAGCGCTAACATAAAAACCCTCAGGGATATAAAAACGGCCCTTTTTTGCACATGATGCCTTTGACGCCTGTTAATGTGTTTTTAATAGCTCCTTCATAATGATGAACTGTAGCCTTGAGTGGCTTTTTCCAAGTCCACCATCTTTCCTGCTTTCACCCATATTTGAAGACTTCTTATTTCAACACGATAAAACTCAGTCATGCCTATTTTTATTTTTTTTATATTTTGTTCTCAGGAGTACTTGGATGTCCTGGGACGACCAATGGTATTGGCTGGCTCCAAAGCCAAGCAAGTGCAGTGGACCAACGTTTATCAGGATGCTTTGGTGAGTGGAAAACACAGATTTTTTTACGCACCATCGACAAGTTTTGGGGGATAATTTTGTTTTATGTTTTGTTTTTTTAGGGTTTAGGTTTGGTCATCACAGGGACCATGCCGGTTTTTAACCTTACTGCGGATAGTACAAGTGCACAGGTACAGTATATGCGTTTCAGTTATAGTAATGCAGTTATTAGCTCTTAATGGTTAATTTAATTACTATCATCAGATCTAACAGACTTAACTTGAAATAACATCCATTTACTTCCTTTTCAAATATTTTTTTCTTAAATTTTCTTATCCAGAATGCCTTTTTTTTATAAAGTAAATGATAGGTCATTTTTTTCAATTTTTTTCCCCATTTTTTTCAAAATTTTCCCAATTTTTTTCAAAATTTTCCCCATTTTTTTCAAAATTTTCCCCATTTTTTCAATTTTTCCCCATTTTTTCAAAATTTTTCCCCATTTTTTCAAAATGTTTCCCCATTTTTTTCAATTTATAAAACAAAGACGATTTCTCTTTGGTTTACAAATCACTCATTGTATTGCTAAATCATATTAGTACTTTTGGTAACTCCTAAACTTCATTCTGATTGGTCCACAAGAAATTGAGAACTGGCTTTTTTAGACAGCAAGAATAACAAAGCAAGTGATATTTTGACCAATCAGAGGCTGTCTAAAACCATGTTAGCTAAACCATAACCCTATTAATCAATTGAATTGAATTTAATGTTTTTATTGTCATTATACAAGTATAATGAGATTTAAAGCTTTCACCATATAGCCCAGAAATAACAACAAACCGATAAATAAACAAGAAATAAATAGTAGTAGTAATAATAGTAGTCTCAGGGAGTCTATAGTCTAATCCTATATAAATAATCAATACATAGTAATAGATAAACAAGTAGTCAACATAACAAATAAGTAGTATAAGTAGTAGTAATAAGTCCTGATTAGGTCCTAGGTACAGAACTCATTTAGTATGGTGACAACTCTTGGGAAGAAACTGTCCTTGAGTCAGTTTGTCTTGGCTGTTATGACTCTGTAGCGCCTTCTAGAAGGCAGCAGCTTGAAGTAGTAGAAGCCGGGATGTTTTATTGTCTTTTTATAAGGTGTTCTGCCCTTCTAAGGCACCGGGATTGGTAGATGCTGGACAGGGTAGGTAGGGGAAAGTTGATTATTTTGTTTGTCTTGGCTGTTATGATCTTTTTTTTTATATTAGGGTTTATTTTAATCCAATGTTTGCAGCCAATTGACATACTAATCCAGATAGCGCTAACAACTGAGACACTTTCATGCCACTAGCGCCCCCTAGAGGTGGTAACTGACATTACCAACCACCTTCTGTCGTTACCACTTCATCCATTTTTCAGCATCCTTTAGCCCGGTATTTATTTAAGCTTATCAACTGAAGCGTAAAGCAGTGGAACAGATAGAAGCGATAAAAGCTAAAGTAGGAGCTAATCAGATGCTAGGCCATAGTGAGAACTTGAAATCTCTCCTTCAGGCTCAGAGTAATTCCAGGCGTTTTCTACCTTTTATAGAACCAGCTTATCCTGGGAGTCATGGGCGTGGACATCGCCATCAACGAGATCAAAAAGAAGACGCCGACTTATAGAGTAAGCATGACGGACAACCAAATACTTTTATATTCGTAGCTAATGATTTGGGTCTGTTGGCTTTTGAGTTTGACAAGCATTTTAGGTTCATATGGAATATTATGTATATATAATATATACAATACGCTTATTTATTCATTTATTTACTTACCGTATTTTCACGACTATAAGGTGCACTTAAAAGTTTTAAATTTTCTCCAAAATAGACAGTGTGCCTTATAATCCAGTGCGCCTTATATATGGAAAAAAACAGAAAACCAAAAACGAAAAACCACCACTGTCGGATATTAAAAAAACACAAACGCCTGAACTGAAACAATACTGTTAAATATGCAGACGCCATCTTAATTTACAACATCTTCCATCATATAGCTCCACCCCCACTGCAAGATTTTATACCAAAAAATCCAAAACATCAACAATGGCTGGCTCTAGAGGTGACTGTAAAGTAGTGAGTGCTTCGTACCTGGAAGTCAATCGCAATTACCCTATTTTCACCACTATAAGGCACACTTAAAAGTCTTAAATGTTTTCCAAAATGCACAGTGCGCCTTATAATACAGTTTGCCTTATATGTATATGAAAAAAATGTCACTTATTGAGAGTGCGCCTTATAATGCGGTGCGCCTTATAGTCATGAAAATACCGTATTTATTATCTATTTATGTCTAAAAGTTATTTTATGTGCATTTATATATGTAAATATGTTTATATACATTTACTTAATATTCATTTCCCTATTTATTTACTTATATATTTATTTTTCTATGTATTTACTTATATATTTGTCTATTTCTTTCTTTATCTATTTATTTATTAACTTATTACCTATCTATTTACGTCTAAAATGTTTTTTCTGTCTATTCTCTTGCTACTGTGACAGTGAAATTTCCCAAATACGGGATGAATAAAGTTATTAAATCTAATCTAATTAACATTTCTTATTTTTATGACACTCCAGCTAGGAGCCAATGGTTACACCTTTGCGACCGATCCAAACGGTTACGTACTGCTACATCCTAACCTACGACCCAAGGTAAGTTTTTCTGGACTGATACGGTCTTGGGTTTTCGTTTTTTTCAGAGTTTTTTTGTTCTCCCTCAGATTATCAACTTTAGGGAACCCGTCACACTGGATTTTCTCGACGCCGAACTGGAGGACAACAACAAGGAAGAGGTATGTCTTAAACCTTTTTTTGTCTTATTTTTAAGGGTCGGCATCATGTTTTTTTTTCGTCAATTCCCTCATCAGATCCGAAAACAAATGATTGACGGAAAATCCGGGCAGAGGAAAATCAAGACGCTCATTAAGTCAGTTGATGAGGCAAGTCGTCAGCGCCAAAAAGCGTTTTTTGACCAATTACCAGAGGTTTTCGTCTTTTTTGTGACATTTTTGTGGCTTTCCGCAGAGGTACATCGACGAAGCCATGCGAACATATACATGGACGCCGGTAGATGGTACAGACTACAGGTAGGCCATAAATATGTTCTATGTACTTCATTCATACTGTAAGTATATAATTAAATATTTTTTTGTTCGATAAGGGCGCCACAAAACCAGATTTTTTGCGAATAATTTCCTATCCGCAACTACGCCGTCAAAACCTACTTCAATAGCAGCCAACTAAATATAAAATGCAGTTTTTAAGTCATTCACTACTATTGGCGGTAACTGGTGCCCAGTAAGTTTGGATAGGGAAGGTTGGCAGTAATTTTTTTGGGTGTCAATCACCGTCTTTATTAGCTTTTTAATGGATTAGATTGAGGGTGTACTCATACCTATCAATTTTTTACAGTTTTCTCGATTATTATACGTTTTTTGATCATTTCAAATTATATAACAACTTTTGGAGGCGTTTTTTAAGTCCAAAATTTTGTAAAACCGATCTTGTTTTAGCCATTTCGGCTCTAATCCGGATCGTATCGGTCACTGGTAGCATACAAAAACGTCATCATCGACTGCTAATATTTTTAGGATATATATACGCGCATTCTCTTTTCACTTTATAAATATAGCGTGTCAGTAAGCAATGCAATCAAACAGTCAATCTATTAGCGTCATACAGCGACATCTACAGAGTCTTGAATTTAGTGCACTGACTAATTGGGCACCCCGTCCATTTTGTAGAAAATTTTAGACATTTACGTGCGCCCTAAGTGACTAAAAATGTGCCTGTTGCATTTATACATTTTTTTTATCACTAAATAATCGGAATTGCAATCATTAATAAGGAGTTGACAGGTATGTGTACCCCATCTACTGTTCGTGGTTGCCTCAAATAGGCTCCAGCACCCCAAAAAATGATTGCATATATAAAAAAACTAGATTAATTTTCTTCTACAATGAGTGGACCTACTTGCTTTGTGAGCGCCTAAAACAGGGGTGTCAAACATATGGCCCGCGGGCCAAATCCGGCCCGCCAGGTGGTTTGGTACGGCCCGGGGGAAGAAACTCGCATTGTATAAAAAATATGAATTTCTTTAAAAATTGTAGTTTTTGTATTATCCGCTAGGGGGCGCAGTGTTTTAGTACGTGCCGACAACTTGAATTGACATTTATTTATGTTCTTATGTTATTCTCTTGTTCATAATATATTGTTCATAATGTAAAAGGAAACTTATTTTAATAAACATTTTGATAATTTACTCATTCTTTGCACTAATTATTAAT
Source organism: Stigmatopora nigra (assembly GCF_051989575.1). NCBI lineage: Eukaryota > Metazoa > Chordata > Actinopteri > Syngnathiformes > Syngnathidae > Stigmatopora > Stigmatopora nigra. Next base: position 2,266,652 of record NC_135517.1, read on the forward strand.
ATTAGTGACTAATACAAAAGTGGAAAAAAGTGGGCTTATTGTTAGTTCTATGTCATTTTGCAATGAGTTTACTGGTCCGGCCCGCTTTAACTCAAATTAAGCTGTATTCGGCCCGCAGACCAAAGGGAGTTTGACACCCCTGACCTAAGAGGATGACATGCTAATGTTGCTATATTTAGCATTTCAATGTAATGGAATCAAGTGTTTGTGTCTAATCTTTGTACATCTGCCTAACTATCTCAGTCTAGGGTTGGTACTACCCACTTATAGTGAGAGCCATATCAAAGCCAATCTTAGTGACCAGATCCTGCAGGTGCAATGTAAGTAGTCGCTGACCACCAACACCGGACCACCTTCTTTCTCCTCGTTCTCTCTCCAAACCCTTTCTTAATTCCGACATCATCGTAGGGACAAAGCGAATCGCTATACTTTCCCTACTCGTCTTCCTTCTCCTTTAATCGGCTGGATCCAATCAGTGTACCCCCCCCCCCCTAGTTCCTCCTCCTGACCCCCCCACCCCCACCCCCTTCCCCATTCTGTGCTGTAAAAACAAAAAAAATCAACAAAAAAACGGTGATGTTTTTTCTTCGCTGAAGACAAAAACAAACTGAAAAGACAGAAAGGTGAAAGCGATGTGACACTGGTGAAAATAATGGTGATTTTATACTATTATTTTTTTTATATATTCTTAATTTTTTTATTTATTTTTTTTGCCAAATGCTCTCGCCTCTTCTACACCGAGAAATGATTCTGAAGTGTGTTTGTTCCAGTTTTTTGGGGGTGTATTGTGAAAAAAATGCATGTTTTTTTTACCTTCTTGTGCTGTTTACTATCATTTTCTTTACCTTCTGTTGAATGTATGTGTGTGAATGTGTGAATATGAATGTGTGAATGTGTGAGCTTTGGAATCATTCAGCACAAAAACTCCCACAAGGCCCGTGGGCTGCTCATATGTGGGAGTTTGGGTTTTTTTCTTCGGTCCAAATGGGGACACATTGTTGTCTTTCTCATCTTTGTTTTCATTTCTGGTGCTAATTTTTCACTAATTGTCTTTTTTTCTGTTTTTCTCATTTGCAACAGCAAATAAGATGTTTGGTCTTCATTTCTTTGAAGCGGGGTACACGCTTGTATTTTATATTCGTCGATTTTTCATGGTTATATAGAGTCACAAGACAATTTTTAAGCTGTTAAAAATATTCTAAACACTTCTAAGAAATTTTATCTCATCTATTAGGATCTGACAGCCGTTTCTGGCCACCCAAAAAAAATTTCAACTCTCTACGTTGCACGGTTTGGACAAACATAGCGAGAGAATCTTAACATACACACACACATCCACAAAAAACAAGCTTTTTAAGGATTATTGAGTACAATTTTTAGCCTGGTATTTTTTTAAGCAAATTATTGTTGACAATTTAACCCAAACATTACAGGAAAATAGTTTAAAATAAACTTTCAAAAAATAACCCAAGCATTTTCCAACTTTTTAGCTCAAAACTTAAACCAATTTTAAATAATAAATCACCCATAGACCTTTCTAACCCAATTTTATAAATATAAACTAGATTCAGCATTTCCCTTTAAACATTTTCCAAAAATCTCCCAAAAAATAAACCCCCCTCAACTCACACCCCTCCAAAATAAAACTAACTACAATACTTTCCCGCCTCGATAACCATTTTTTCAACAACTTTGATCGTAAATGTCCAATTCCATGTGTGTATCCCGCTTTACTTGTCTCCTTTAAACTCAATGGTTTCTTTTAATTTTTTTTCAAGGCCACAATATTTTTATTCAAAGAACCAATTGAATAAAATATTGTCTGTGACCCTTCCTCCACCCCAAAAACCCTTTCCTACCCGACCCCCTGTTTCTTTTCTTGCTCCTTCTATGATGGATCCACACAGTGTCATACATCCATGGCAAGTATACTCCATCTCGGTCCACCATCCACAGTCCCTGTACTACCTCTACTTCCTCCCTCATCCCAAACCCCGCCCCCAAAACCTCCTCCATCCAATCCCCTTTGCCTGCCTGCCTTATGGTCCTTCCCCTTCTTTCCCTCCAGGACCTCCCCCTTTCTACTTTTAACCCCACCCATCCTGACATGAGCAAAAAAACGCGCCGCGGATACTCGGAAAAGTACTATAAATGTTCCCGTTCCTGCTGTTGATGTTTTTCCACCTCTACTTTTACATCCTCTCTTCTCTCTGACATTTATTTCTTCTAATCTCACTCATCTAGAAATGCTCTAGCTAACATTTTAGCATCGCAACAGATCATTTGTTAATCCCAATATAATCAAGTCTAATCATTCGTCTTAACAATTTGTGAGTAGGCTTTGACAATAGTGACTAATGTTTCATCGTGACAGATTGTGATTACCGTATTTTCACGACTATAAGGCGCACCCCCAATGAATGACATTTTTCCCATATATAAGGTGCACTGTATTATAAGGCGCATTGTCTATTTTGGAGAAAATGTAAGACTTAAGTGCGCCTTATAGTGGTGAAAATACGGTAATTGCTATTGACTTCCAGGTATGAGGCACTCACTACTTTACAGTCACCTCTAGAGCCAGCCATTGTTGATGTTTTGGATTTTTTTGTATAAAATCCTGCAGTGGGGGAGGAGCTATATGATGGAAGATTTTGTAAACTAAGATGGCATCTGCATATTTAACAGTATTGTTTCAGTTCAGGCGTTTGTGGGTTTTTTTAATATCCGACAGTGGTGGTTTTTCGTTTTCTGTTTTTTTCCATATATAAGGCGCACTGCATTATAAGGCGCACTCTCTATTTTGGAGAAAATTTAAGACTTTTAAGTGCGCCTTATAGTCGTGAATATACGGTAATTGTATTCTGTATGATAATGATTTTAGCTATAGTATTTAGCCCCGCCCCCATTAAAACAATACAAAGTCAATAGCAATGACTTATAAAGCAGATTGTATAGAAATTTTGACATGGAATTTCTTAGGCCAAACAATAACAGTCCCTTAACAATCTTAAAAACACAAAAGGGCCAAGCTTTTTCGTCCCCCCTGTCTTAGATTTCAACTCAACGTTGTCCTCCCTGTCTCCATTACGCTTGTCTTCCTCACCCCTTCTTTCACCACACCCCTTGACTCCCCCTCAGACCGCCAGACGCATGGTCCAAAGCATCCTAAGCGAGCCCCGAACTTGGATAGTGCACAACATTGTAGGCGGAGACTCCCTGGGCACCTTATTGGTCGATAAAAACCACCAATATGGCATTGAGATTCAATTGCCTCAACATTGCCCCCTTCTGAATACCCTTCACAATGCAATGTACTCCCTACAATTACACCCCTGGCAGTCTGAGGGGCGACCCAACCCCCCATCAGGACCCCAGTTGACCACGTTGATGCCTGCCTGACCTTTTTCCTAAAAAACACGGGTCTGAAAAGTCACTTCCTGACTCTACACCAAGTCACTTCTCAGATAACCCAAACAATGAATCAAATCCTCTCTGATAAACTCTTATTTTTCCAAAAAATAACAAACCAAAAACCGCAAAAATTCTCCATTAAGGTCAGGTTGTTTTTAAGGTATCACATTGGCTAACACTAATGTTTCCCATGATTCCTCAACGCTGCTATGGTAAAATTTCTGTTGTGTATACTATACCCTCCAAAAGTTTTAACTCCCGGGTCCCCGTCACCAGCCAGGTTCCCGAAAAACCCCTACCGTCCCCTCTTCCTGGGTAATCTTCCCCCTTTCTGTTGCAGATTTTGAGTCACTGCTGCCAAACAGTTTTGAATCCGAAGGACATATATTCATTGCTCCCAGGTAGCCATGTGTAAAAAGCTCCTATTTGTCATAATTGCGCCATACCTCATCCAGGAGTGCTTTATGTTCGTGTGTGGGTGTTACATCGTATGGTTTTTCACTGTCAGGGTTCACCCTGGTTGTACCCAAGTGCATGTTCCAGTTGCATGATTTGTTTTAGGACTTAAATGCCTTAAATGGGTTAAAGCAGTCTTGTATTTTTCTGATTCTCAGGGAATACTGCAATGATTTGGAGTTGTCCAACAACAATACGGAATTTTTGCTCAACTTTATCGCCCTTATGGAGAAAGTGACTCCTGATTCCAAGCAATGTGAGTTTTATTCTACTTCTTATTTGGTATTTTAAACTAGAAAATTTGATGACGGTATTTTTTAGACGATATGCCGCACTGGCTAAACAATGCGCAGTGAAAAGTGGGAAATAAAATTGTTATATAAGTCGCACTGGAGTATAAGTCGCATTTTTAGGAGTATAAGTCGCATTATTAGGAGTATAAGTCGCATTTTAGGAGTATAAGTCGCATTTTTAGGGGTATAAGTTGCATTATTAGGAGTATAAGTCGCATTTTAGGAGTATAAGTCGCATTTTTAGGGGTATAAGTCGCATTTTTAGGAGTATAAGTCGCATTTTTAGGAGTATAATTTGCATTTTTGGAGTATAAGTTGCATTTTTGGAGTATAAGTTGCATTTTTAGGAGTATAAGTCGCATTTTTAGGAGTATAAGTCGCACTGGAGTATAAGTCGCACTGGAGTATAAGTCGCGCTTTTAGGATGGTAGTTTTTTCTACTGGATCACAAACTAGAAAACAAACATGTCAGAGCAACAATAGTAAAAATGAATAACAACAGGCCAAATAGGCACTAAAAATGAACAAGAAATATTAAGCTAAATATCCTAATAAGCCAAAACCCTGAAATTGTATGTAGAAAATCCGAACTATTTCGAAAACAAAGCCCATTTTTTCTGTCTTTTAACAATAGTCCTCCCTAGAAATTCATGTTGTGGATTCTCCTTCTGTGGAAATCAATAATTATGTCCTCTTTCCTACTGTATAGGTGACAATTTACTCCTTCACAACCTAATTTTGGACACAGGCGTCATCAGGCAGCTTGTAGACAAAGTATGGAAGAGTAAAGATTTAAATACGTAAGTACTGAGTCAACATAATCGTTAATTCTGGTTGTGACATCACAACCAGAATTTCTACTCCCTATTAAAACCATGAATATAATATGTAAGAAAATTTAGTAAATGTCAGATATATTCATTCAATGTTTCCCAATGAGTTAAATGATATCTTTTTAAAGGGTTTAATGACTTCTCATTGTGTTTTAAGATATGGTTTTCTGGCTGTATTTGCCGCTACGGATGGAGGAATTACAAGAGTATTTCCCAACAAGTAAGAGCCATTCTTATCAGGTGCTTTGTTGTTGTTTTAATGCTTTTAAATGGCTGCCTTTTAAAGTCTAATCACTTCGATAAGAAGGAAGCGCTGTACTAGCGCCGGAGTAGATTTACAACTCTCTTTTAAAACGTTAGGGCCGCGGAAAGCTGGGAGGAAGACCCCGAGCCGTTTAACGCCAGCTATTACCGCCGGAGTCTTGACAACAAGGGCTACATCTTCAGAGCACCTTATCGAACAGGTGAGTGATTCTTTTTGGTGTATTTTGTGGACTTTTTAAGGTCACTTACAGGTTTTTTTGGGGAATTATAGCCAGAGACGAGATGCTGAACCCAGAAAATGACACCATCGGGATTTTGGTTAGCACGGCGGTGGATATAACAGTCGGAGGGAAGACCATCAAACCAGCAGGTGTGTTGATATGGAACTGGGGGCGGGGCTTTGAGTTGGAAGATTGTTATGGTGATGGTTTTTTTTGGGTAATTTGGCAGTTGTTGGGGTTAAACTGGATCTGGAAGCGTGGGTTGATAAGTTCAAGATTTTGGCGAGTAACCACACGGACAGCCGACATGGGCCTAATGCGGTAAGTAATGACTAGTTGTTTGGGAAAAGTGGAATTTGGGGGGCGGAGTTTGTGGAAGGTTCATTGGTGGATTTAGTGCATGTTAGCATAGAGCAGGGGTGGGTAAACTTTTGGGCCCGGGGAGGCAAATTGACTTTAAAAATGTGACAGATGGGCGGGGTCAGGACAAGATAGGATACATATAAAAAAGTGCATCCGTTAATAGTACATATGAAACATAAACAGAAAAAAGGACTATTAAGTATTAACATACTCATCACTCATCATTCAAGTAAAAAGTATAAAGTAACATTGACTTTAAAAATGTGACAGATGGGCGGGGTCAACACAAAATATGATACATATAAAAAAGTGCATCCGTTAAGAGTACATATGAAACATAAACAGAAAAAAAGGACTAAAGTATTAACTTACTCATCACTCATCATTAAAGTAAAAAGTATAAAGTACAAAGTAAAAAGGAATATATTAAGAAGTATTAAAATTTAATTTTAAAAAAGATAGAGGGGCTGTAAAACACCAAAAAACGAATAAGAGTGGACAGAGGTACTGCCATGGCTTCCGTGTTACAGCGCCATCTTGGGGATATAAAAAAAACATTTTTGGGATAACGTCGGCGGGCCGGATTAAAGAGCCTAACGGGCCGTATGTGGCCCGCAGGCCGTAGTTTGCCCATGTCTGGCATAGACAATAATATCAGTTTGGAATATCATCAAAAGTCCACAAGAACATTAGCATTTACTCTATTTTGTTCCCTCACCTCACATTTCTTCTCTATATTTGGGGTCAGTGTGGACCCAACAGGGCCTGTGAGATGGACTGCGAAGCCAACAATGATGTGAGTAGCCATTTTAGCTCATCTTTTAACTGTTTCTCCAGCTCATAGTCAACCCTTACATTTGCCCTGTAGGACCTCCTGTGCTACCTGATAGACGATGGCGGCTTTTTGATCATGTCCAACCAGAAGGACGACTGGAACAAGGTAGGAATTTCCACCTGTCGCAGCTGGTGATCGTAATTTCTTGCAGATAAGCCGTATTTGTAGCTAAAAAAATGATGACTGAATCAAGGGTACGGCTTATATGCGCATAAATAGACTTGACATGCATGAAACTGCAAGGTGACAAGGATGAAACACCACAATGTGGCCGATATGGTCATTTAGTTCAAAACAGATAAAACGCTAAACAAAATTTATTTTGACGTCTATGAAGGAAATTCAACAAAAAAAATAACCAAAACTTGCATAAAACTTGAAAAAATTCAATTACTTGTGCCTGCCATTGCTAGCTCAGTGTGCCGATGACAAACTAAACCACTATGGACACACTTTCTGGTTGTACTGGTCACCTGACTTCCTTTTTGAATTTGTCTATCTGCAGCCAACACCCTTTAGGAATGTGCAATCCAGAAATCGATTTATACAATATCTCAGAAATACCACTTACGATGATTTTTCTTAAGATTTTCCCTTCAAAGTAACACATTTGTACTCCCTATTAAAACCATGAATATGGAGATGAAAATTGCCAATCAGGGGGCGGCTTATACGAGGGAAATTGTCAAATTCAACGATTTTAAGGCAATTTTAAGTTAGTATTGTAATTTGAGGTACGCTTGTTGGAGCAATTGGAACAAAAATGAGGACTCAGTTTGTGGAATAGTTTAGACACCCCTGCAACATGATTTCTAGTTGTACTGCTCACATGACTTCCTTTTTAGATTTGTCAATGTGCAACACCCTTTCGGAATGTGCAATCCAGAAATTGATTTATACAGTATCTCGTAAATACTACTTGGGATGATTTTTATTGAGATTTTCCCTTCAAAGTAACACATTTGTACTGGATATTAAAAATATGAATATGGAGGTGAACTTTGTGAATCAGGGGGCGGCTTATACGAGAGAAATTGTCAAATTTAATGATTTTAAGGCAATTTTAAGAGTCTGGTTTATATGCTGGGGTGGTTTATATGCTGGTGCGGCTTATCTGCGAGAAAATATGGTAGATTTTCTTTTCAAAATAACACATTTGTACTCCCTATTAAAACCATGAATATGGAGATGAAAATTCTGAATCAGGGGGCGACTTATACATGAGAAATTGTCAAATTCAACGATTTTAAGGCAATTTTAAGAGTACGGCTTATACAAGGAGGCGGCTTAAATGCGAGAAAATACGGTAATCTGTCTCCTGACCTGACATGTTCCCTTTCAGGTGGGCATGTTCTTCAGCGAAGTGGACCCATCCTTGATGTACGCCCTGTACAACAACTCCTTCTACAACCGCAAGCAGTCGTTTGATTTTCAGTCGGTGTGTGAGCGAATGCCCACTAGTGAAGCCGGAGCAGCTCGGAAAGGAGTCTTTGTGGTACTAAAAAACATTTATTTGGAGAATTATCAAATTATCTGATTAGAAAATGTTACAATGTCATCCTTTCCTATCTATTCTTTGTCACGTCTATAGCCCACGATAGCCGATTTTCTGAACTTGGCGTGGTGGTCGTCTGCAGCTGCGTGGTAAGTTCGATTTCCTTTGCAGCTTTTTGAGTAAAATAAAATTGTGTGGGTGTGTTGAAAGTCGATTTGACCTATTTGCGACAAAATATATGTAATGTTACCCCAAAATGAATTGGAAATGACCTACAAATGCCGTTAAATTAGGAAAGTAAGACCCCAAATTGCCAAAATGACTGAAAACCGGATACAAAATCAATTAAGTTAGTGACCAGGGAATGCAACAAAACCAAGACAAAGTAAGCAAAAAATACACACAATTTCCATTAAATGCCAAGACACAGTAGGTGTATGAGATTAAGTTTGATTTATTTAATAAGAGCCAGCACATATTATTAATATGAATTGAACTTAATGCACGGCAACGTGCTCGTAACATAACATAAACAAATTTAACTGAACTTGGATTACGATGCAGACACTCAAAAATAAGTTTAATCTAACCTTACACTAAACTTAATTCTACTTTTATTTAAAATTTAGATACCTTTCTTGGTTCTATTAGCTCCACCTCCACCCTGACTTTCAGATGCAACCTATTGAGTATTGTTTGCTTTTGTCTTCCCTTCAAAATGTTCAGAAAATGATGCGCATACATGTCCTCATAATAGGATAACGTACGACCACTTTCCAATGAGAAGTAGTAAATACTCCTCTTCTATTAGCGAACAAGCTCCGCCATTCGCATAGAGCAGGGTTGGGCAAACTTTTCAGCCCGGGTGAGGGCCACATTGACTTTAAAAATGTGACAGATGGGCGGGGTCAACACAAGATACGATACATATAAAAAAGTGCATCCGTTAACAGTACATATGAAACATAAGCAGAAAAAAAAGGACGAAACTATTAACATACTCATTACTCATCATTAAAGTCAAAAGTATAAAGTACTACAAAGTCAAGTAAAAAGGAATGAATTAAGAAATATTAAAATGTCATTTGATAGACTAACGGGACAACAAAAAAAACACTGAAAAAAATGCCTTTTCTTGTTTCCAGGTCATTATTTCAACAGTTCATGTATGGACTGGCTTACCACAGCTGGTTTGTCACAGGTGGGTAATAACAAAATATCAATAGGAATGATTTTCATGAACTTATATACCAAATTTGGTGTGTTTTTGATGCCATTTTAGACAAAGTCCAAGCCGAGGGATTGGACTCCAAAGATCGTAGTTGCGTCATGATCCAGACTCAGTACTACTTGAGCAACTTGAGTAGTTCTTACAACATGCTGCAGGACTGTGGCAACTGTTCCAGGTACGAAACCCTGAAGTTCACCATCAAGAACCAAATCCTTCAAAAACTGATGTTTTGTCTTTTTTTGCAGGCTGATCCACGCCAAGAGAATAAACAACACCAACTTGTTGTTCGTGGTAGCCGAAAAAATGCTTTGCAACAGCTGTGAAATTGAAAAGTTGTCCCAAGAGGAGGAAGAGTGTATCCTTCAATGCGAAAAAAAAAATGGTTGACGCGTAGAGAAACGTTGTTGTTTCTTTAATCGCGTTTTGACAGATTTGGAAGAGAACCCATGTGAGGATATGACAGTGGCGCGCTATAGAAAAGGACCTTCTACTTGTTTTGACAACAACAATGCGGTAAGATGGTTGGATTTTGTTTATTACTGGTTTATGTTAATATCATAATTGTAGTTTTTTAATGGGTCTAATACATTGCCTTAATTTTGGGTGAATTTCATGAAGTGGTGAATTTTGGTTACTGAGATTTAGTGCTGATCAAAATTATCTTGTAATCAGACATTAAATTATTTACTGTTATTATTTACTATACTAGAAACTCGTGACCGGACGTTTGGTCGCCGGTCTTTTGGTCCCTTTTGTTCGCCGATCAAATGTACTTAGATCTTAAACAGTACTTAGATATTCAACAGTACTTAGATATTAAACAGTACTTAGATATTAAACAGTACTTAGATATTCAACAGTACTTCGATATTAAACAGTACTTAAATATTAAACAGTACTTAGATATTAAACATTACTTAGATATTAAACAGTACTTAGATATTAAACAGTACTTAGATATTAAACTCTCTCTTAGAATGAATATAACTCTGAGAGCTGGTTTTAACAGTAAACTCTGTCACCTTTTGACCGGCGACCAAACGTCCGAGCACCCTCAAAACCACATTTTAAATACTGTATTTTCCTAACTATAAATTATACCACTAAAAAAAACAAAAAATGTATATAAGTCGCATTTTTTTAGAGGGCAATTTTTTACTTCCTCAAAAACCAAGAACAACATACGTTAAAGTAACAATAGTAAAAATGCAAAAACAGTGTACTAAATAGCCAACTTTTTCAGCTAACTCTAAAAACATTAAAAACAACATAACCTTCTATCCAATATCAGTAAGACAAAAAAACAATTCACAGGCCCAACTAAACTCTCCAAAAAAATAATCCGTAAAATAAAATATCCACTCTTTTTCACCAAAATTTACATTAAGAACCAATGGCATTCATTGGTGATCAACTATAAGAATAAAACCTACTAACAATAAATTGTACCACTGAAAATAAACCAAAAAAATGTATATAAGTCGCATTTTTGGCAGGGTCAGCTAACTCAACAAATATTAAAAACGACATAACCTATCAAATATCAGTTAAAAAAAAAAAACAATTCAACAACTAAACTCTCCAAAAAAAATAATCCGTAAAATAAAATATCCGCTTTCTTCCACCAAAATTTACATTAAGAACCAATAACATTCATTGTTGCTTAACTATAAGAATAAAACCTCTGCTAACTACAAATTGTACCACTCAAAAAAAGTATATAAGTCGCATTTTTGGCAGGGTCAGCTAACTCTAAAAAAAATTAAAAACAACATAACCTATCAAATATCAGTAACACAACCCTAACTATCCAAAACATAATCTGTAAAATAAAATATCCGCTCTTTTCCACCCAAATTTACATTAAAAACCAATAGCATTCATTAGATATCAACTATAATAATAAAACCTCCACCTTGTCTAATTCCGTCAAATGTCCCCCCCCAGGAGAACACGTCAGACTGTGGACGAGGACATTCTTTCCGTCCATCTCGCGTCACCTTGCTGCTTCTTCAACTTCTCGTCCTTTACCCCGTGGTCAACCCTCACGTTCAATCTCTCCATTAATCCGATGTCAAATACGCAAAAAAAAAACCTCCTAGCCGTCCCTTGCTTCTCATACCTGCCCCCCCCCCCTCAATGGCCCCGCCCACTTTTGCCACCACCTAAAAAGTAGATTTAAAACGGCAATGACGGGCAACTGATGGGATGCCCCGAGTGCCGCCGTCTAGCTAGCTTCGAAACTCCCGCAAAAAAAGCCAACTAAATCACGAAAAAAATGCATTTTTTTCGTTTTTTTTTTTTATTTACGTTGACTAAAAAAATGTTTTAATTTCTGCACTACTTGCCAAAATGGGATGGACTTTTATGTGGTGTTATTTTTGCCAAAAAAAGAGGGGTTTTAAAATAAAATAGCGCTAATGCTACGTAGTTTTTAATTACGATTAGCGAGCGCTGTGGTGTAATGTTGTAGATTAACAATTTAAATGAAAAAAAAACTAAAGAACCTCTCTGACCTTCATTTGTATTAATGTCATCTCTGCCAATCCTCACGAGGTTCTGAAAGAGAAGAAAAAAAAGATTATTATTGGAGGATAGGCTCGTAATGCAACATGAAAAATATTGTATTATTACAAAGGGGGTCCAAAAATACAAAAAATACATGAAAAAGACTATTACACGAGTTAAGTTAAGAAAAGCGTTGTAATGTTACGGGAATAAAGTGGGAGTTTTACATAATTTATGAGAAAAATGTGTATCTTTTACAAGGATTACATATTGATGTAATTTGATTAATATTTCAGAATATTAAGACTTCAATTATAAAAAAAATAATACAACATTAAATAATGATTTTCATTTTGCAGGCAAAAAGTGCAAAAATATTTTTAAGTTTTTTTTTAAAGTGTTTTAAAATTAAAATTAATAATAAATTCAGATTTAGTTAAGATTACGTTATAATTTCCCATTTTTTTGAAGTCATATAATTGTAATAATTAAATGAAGAACAAAAGTTACAGGATAGGGAAAATAGTAGTACTTAAAAAATTACAAAATACATTCAGCAAAATAAAATTCGATAATACATTTTCTTCAAAAATATTAAAAAGAATAAAGTCATCATTTAATAAAGAAAAGTTGAAATATGTTAAAAACCCATGTTTTAAAAAGCGAAATTTAGTTCTATGTAGTAAATTTTAACACAAATCATAATATAATAAGTTAATAAAATGCAAGTTTAAGCAATTATACAAGATATTCTTAAAAATGAATCATAAGAGTACTTCTAATTTTATAATAACTTCCCATTTAACAAATACATTAATTTAATTTTACCAAAACTTTGCAATTGTAGTACTATTTAAAATTGTACCCTAGTAAAATCTCTTTTAAAAAAAAAGATACTTGCATTACATTAGTGTCTCTTAAAAAAAATCCTACTTTATTCTCGTAATCTCAAATTTTTGCGACATTTTCAGTTATTTGGCTTTTCCGGTCCCCTGCAAAAAAAAAAAAAAAAACAACCCGTCGTCACGTGGCCATTAGTTGTGTCATTCACTGCCAGGGTGGTCCGGGCCTTATTGCGCCGTTGTCAAAATGGCCACCAAAACACGGCTACCGCGCACGAGCATAGTAAGCATAGTCAGCGCCCGTCACGTGTTCGTCCTTTTAGACTGTTTAGGAGCCGCTTAGTTTCTTAATAGTGCCTTGATGCACTTTGTGGTGGACGAGCATAGCGACTGTAGAGTTGTTTCGAAATAAAGAGGCCATCTTGGAGGGGGCTTTTAGGGTCCAAAAGCCGTCACATGACCACAAAGCCATGTTATGGAGGTTTGGTCGTCAGCACGTAGTCTGGATTGACGCTGTAGGTCAGTCTGTAAGTGCACCATTCCAAATTTACTTTGATAATGTAGTAAAGGAACAAGTATTGCTTAAAGAGTTGCTGTATGTCAATTTTATAATCCGATAAGTGTTGATATATTAGTTGTACGCAAATAACTATACAAGGAGGCTTACAATTTGATCTATAACTAGAGGTGGGCAAAAAAATGATAACGATAATTTGTGAAATTATTTTTGTCAATGATACTGTTAAAAACGTACGATAAAAAAATTTAAGCTGTAATTACATCATCCGGCCATCACAGAGAGGGGGGCGCTATTTTGCAATGAGCGCTAGTTCCAGGCTAAGTTGATTATTTTATTTAGTTCATTTTGCACAGCAAATTTGTAAACAAAGATAATTCGAAATATTTTTTGTAAATGATACTGTTAAAAACTTTCGATAAAAAAATTTAATGTAATTACACCACCAGACCACCACATTGAGGCTGGCGCTGTTTTGCGATGAACTCTAGTTCCAGACAAGTTAGTTTTATTTATTTAGTTTATATTTCACAGCAAATTTTAAAACAAAGATAATTAGTGAAATGTTTTTTTGTCAATGATACTGTTAAAAACTTTCGATAACAATGTTAAACTGCAATTACACCAGACGGCCACTACTGAGAGGTGGGCGCTGTTTTTTTGATGAATGCTAGTTTCAGGCCAAGTTGATTATTTTATTTATATTTCGCAGCAAATTTATAGATATAAAGACGCATGTTAAAATTTTTGCAGATTTTATTCTTTACTTTTTTTAGTGTAAGGGTAGAGTAGTCTTATTTTTATTGGACGGAACAACAAAGATACTTTTTAAAATCATATTTCCTATTACCTTACCTTCATATTTGAATGAGCAAAAAAGTTACTCAAATTTGAGACAAAAAAGATGAGATACCTATCGTGATAATCAGATTAACTAACATGTTTTTATCGTAATAACAACTTTTGTCATATTGCCCACCTCTATTTATAACTGAAATTTGCTGTCTTAACAAAATTGGAATGGCGCCACCTACAGCGTAAACCCAGCCTTATTTGGCCATGTTTTTGTTTTGAATCAGGGCCACTCGACTGCTCTAGTTCTGCCTGAATTGTGTGTGCGTATGTGTATGTTTGTGTTTTGATCGGGTGGAATGTCTTTAAAAATGATGCGAGGGCTGATTGTTATTTTTTTTTTTAGGTTTTTTGTGTACGTCGCAATGAACAGTGTTATGGATATGTAAAGCAAAAAAAAAATCAAAAAAATAAGGGGAAAATCGCTGCTCATTGGATTGACAAAAAATGTTAGTCGGTCGGTGTTTTGAGTTTTTAAAAATGCAAAGTAGAAAAGAAAAAAAAACGCCTCTATTGAATGCCTTAGTGTCACGCACAAAAGAGCTCTGATCCCTCTCGCCCCGCACCTCCCACCATATTTCAAATCACGGATGTATAATTATGAATTATGAAGGATTATGACGTTTTGTTTATATGTAGCACCACGGAAAGCACGTTCGATGGGATATTTTGGGGGTGGCTAGGGGCTCATTTATGACACTTAGTATATAATAATTAAATATGCCTTGGGTTAATCTGACCTATTTTCGATATGGACCAAAATAGTTAATATTTAGCAACTAAAAAAAGGCAAAATAGTCTTGATAGACAGAAAAAAATCATACTAATCTGTAGCCAATTAGCATTGTAGCATCTTGTGATGCTAGGCTTCTGCGATTTGACCTATGCACTTTAAAATTAACAAATTATTGAAGATTAAACATACCCTAGTTTATTTTTAGCTCAATTTTAAGATTAACTTTTCGGAATAACAATGTTTATCGCTATTTGAATTTTTTTCTTTGACAATGTTAGACCTATTTTAGATATTGACCAAAACAGTTAATATTTATCCACTAAAAACAGTCTTGATAGACATAGCATAAAATAATGCTAATCTGTAGCTAACTAGCTTCTCTGATTTGACCTATGCACTTTAAATCAACAAATTATCGAACATTAAACGTACCCTACTTTATTTTTTAAGATTGACTTATATTAATAAGAATTCCAGAATAAGATAAACAATGTTTATCGCAATTTAAATTTAGGTTTTGACACTGTTAGACCTATTTTAGATATTGACCAAAACAGTTAATATTTAGACACTAAAAACACGCAAAACAGTCTTGATAGACATAGCAAAAATCATGCTAATTTGTAGCTAACTAGCATCCTATGATGCTAGGCTTTTGCGATTTGACCTATGCACTTTAAATTAACACATTATTGAACATTAAAAATACCCAAATTTCTTTTTTAAGATTAACTGATACGAATTCTAAAACATAAAACAATATTTATCGCAATTTTACATTTTTTTGACAAAATGTCAACAAAAAGATTAATACGACATAATTATTTTATTTTTAAACCATTTTGAATGATTAAAAAACGGATTGAAAATTGACCTATGAACATTTTGGTTGTTATTTGGAAAGGAATGTAAAAGTAAAGAAAATATAAAAACATGGCGTCAGTATTGCTAACATGTAGCCGCCTAGCGTGGTTTCAACCAAAAACTTAGCACAGGGGTGGCTAACTCTGGTCTTTAAGAGCCACTATCTGGTCTGTTTTCCACCAAAACCACCTAAAAAAAATTATCAGGATCGGTATTAAATTTCCATACTGGTTTTTGATGAGTTGATCATTTGTTTTGGGTGAAGAAAGACCAGATAGCTGCTCACAGGGACCAGAGTTGGTTAGCCTTAGCTTAGCGCATCTATTTAGATTTGTCACTTTTGCCAAAATAATGATTAAAATCAAATTGATTACGGTGGGGGCCAGCCAAAAGAAGTAAATGGGGGAGGCGGGCTGCGTCCGTGTGTATGTTTTGGGGTGTATGTGATTGTGTAGTGTGTAGTCTGGTGCTACGTGACCATGTTTGACAAAAAGTGTGTGTTTAAATGAAAATAACATTTAGAGAATTGAGTCGCAATCAGTCAAAGTGAAGTCAGTATATAAATATATATATCTAAATATGAATAGAGGAAAAGAGCACTGTTGATAAGTTTGAAGTTGAAACAGATTTTAATTTTGTATTTCTCGTGAGCGAGTATGTGTGAGAGAGGGTGACGTGAGCTCCTTTTTTTTTTGTTCTTTGGTTTGTCGCTCCATTTTTTTTGTACAGATGAAGCTACACGAAAAAAGGCGGAGAAAAAAAATGAAGAGGGGCAAACTTTGTACAATATCGTGTCTGTGACTCCTTGTAAAATATTTTCAAATTGTTTATTACAGAGAATCAGTTAATAAATAATGTTCATATTTTTCACTTCACTTTGTGTGCGCTGTGGTTTTTTTTTTTTTAAGTGAATTTGAGTGGACGTACCTCAGAGTTGAGCGAGGAAGTCGGTGAGAAGCCCATGCCATGTTTCGGGGTCGTCTAGGTAACAGGCGTGGCCCGCCCCTTTGATCATTGCCACGCGGTGATTAGTTAGCTGGTTCAGGTTGTTGAGTGACACCTGACCGATGGAGGTGTCACGCTCGCCGTAGACGATTAGCGTTGGCACCTAACGTTACAAAGGGAAATTAATTATATAGCCAGAAAGCCATATATACATATATATGTATATACATATGTATATGTATATACATATACATATATGTACTTATATATGTATATACATATACATATATGTATATATATAGTATACATATGGATACATATACATAAATATATACATATGTATATGTATGTATATACATATGTATGTATATGTATATACGTATGTATATTTATATACATATGTATATGTATATACATATACATACATATGTATATGTATATACATATACATATGTATGTATATGTATATACATATACATACATATGTATATGTATATACATATACATACATATGTATATGTATATACATATACATACATATGTATATGTATATACATATACATACATATGTATATGTATATACATATACATACATATGTATATGTATATACATATACATACATATGTATATGTATATACATATACATACATATGTATATGTATATACATATACATACATATGAATATGTATATACATATACATACATATGTATATGTATATACATATACATACATATACGTATATGTATATACATATACATACATATACATATATGTATATACATACATATACATATATGTATATACATACATATACATATATGTATATACATATACATATATGTATATACATATACATATGTATATGTATATACATATATATGTATATGTACGTATATACATATATGTATATATATATATATATGCATATGTATATATATGTATATGTATATACATATATATATGCATATGTATATATATGTATATGTATATACATATATATATATATGCATATGTATATATATGTATATGTATATACATATATATGTATATACATATATATGTATATACATATATATATATATGCATATGTATATACATATATATGTATATACGTATATACATATATATGTATATACATATACATATATATGTATATACATATATAAGTATATATACATAAATTCCGATTTAGTTCAGATTACATTATAATTTCCCATTTCTGAAGTCATATAATCATAATAATTGAACTATATACGAAATACGAA
Source organism: Stigmatopora nigra (assembly GCF_051989575.1). Classification (NCBI taxonomy): domain Eukaryota; kingdom Metazoa; phylum Chordata; class Actinopteri; order Syngnathiformes; family Syngnathidae; genus Stigmatopora; species Stigmatopora nigra. Next base: position 2,284,589 of record NC_135517.1, read on the forward strand.
GTAAAAATGAAATAAAATAGTTGCTCCATTACCTTGATACTGCGATATTGTTCGGCGCTAATCTTTTCCGTGCAGATGGGTGCAATGGGGATATAGCCACGTAGCAGCTCTTGTTGTTGTAGCAAAAAGGGGAGCGAATACATGCCACTGAGTGACGGGCTGATCACCACCACGCGGCTTAGCGCCAGTCGCTCGCACACGTCCGTCAAGAATGCGGCGGGGGCCAGTGATCCCACGGCTACTGGCGCTTCGGCCGAGCTGGACCGGCCCAGTCCTGTGGATTAGAGAATTTACTTTAGCAAAGTTTGGGAAAAAACAAACTGTATTTTCTCGCGTATAGGCCGTAGCCTTAAAATCGTTGAATTTGATAATTTCTTGCGTATAAGCCGTACCCTTAAAATTCCCTTAAAATTGTTGAATTTGACAATTTCTCTCGTATAAGCCTCCCCAGACTCACAATTTTCACCTCAATATTCCTGGTTTTAATAAGGAGTACAAATGTGTTACTTTGAAGGGAAAATCTTAAGAAAATATATCCTAGGTGGTATTTCTGAGATACTGTAAAAATGAAGTGCTAGATTACGTTCACAAAGTGTGTTGCCTGCATGTAGACAAATTCAAAAAGGAAGTCATGTGACCAGTACAACCTAGGAAATGTGTCCGTAGTGGTCTAGTTTGTCATCCCTAGGTAAGATGGCGGCACCCTGAACGAGCAATGGCAGGCACAAGTGAGTTTTTACACATTTTATTCCAAATAAATACGTTTTTTTTTTCAAATTTTATTCATAGACGTCAAAATTAATTTTGCTAAGCATTTTATCTGTTAGTCTTTTCTCTATTTTGCGTTATGGCGCTTCGTCTTTGCAGTTTTGTGCATGGCAAGTCTAATTTATGCGCATATAAGCCCTACCCTTGATTTAGTCTTTTTTTTTACAAATACGGCGTATATACGAGTAAATACAATACTCTTCGTGGTCCACTGACCTGGAAGGTCGATGGCGACCGCTCGGTAGCCGGCGTTTGCCAGCGTTTTCAGCGTGCCGATATTAAGCCAGTTTTCTGAGGAGAAGTTGCGGCCATGTAGAAGCAAAATGGACATTTTGCTTTCTCCGGAGGACGGTTGAAATTGTCTGTAGAAAAGTGGCGAGCTGCAGCCCGCCACCTCCACGCTGCCCTCGCTTGCATCGACTTGTGACATCCTGCGGACAAAAACGCAGTCGTGAGAAGGCAACTCCTACAAACGTAAGTAAATATTTACCTTTTTCCCCAAAGGCAACACATATTAACCTATACTGAGTATAACTTTTCTTAGGATAGCACACGTGGATGTTTTTACTGCCCTCCTGTGGCCAAGGTAGGTACAACAGGATTACAATGTCAAACTTTTTGGAATTAAATGAGCTTTTAGTGGGTTTTTATGAATTATTATTACTTTCTTTATAAGCAGCGTGATGTTTAAATACATTTGTTTTGAAAGGGTTTGTTTTAAATTGTGTTTCGAGATACGAAAGTCACAAAAACGTTTAATCAAACAATTGATGAAAAACTATTCGATCGCTCTTAAAGTTCTACATTTTGGAGTTAAGGAATTATCCGACTTTTGGAAGAGAAAAAACTTTTAAAGAAACTATTTAAGGGAACTGAAACATATCGTAATTGTAGTTATTTTAAAGTTACCACCCTGCCCCGAAGCACTTACTAAGTAGGTAATGATGTTCTTGAGCCATTTCAATGCGGAATTTCGGGAGATTGACAACATTCTAAAATGTTTCTTCAGAGTTAAAAGATAAATTATCTCTAGTAGCATCAATTTTAATAGTCGTGCATTGTATAAAATTGAAGACAACACTATCTTTTGGTTACAAACAATTTCTCACCTGGTGCTGCCACCGATGACTATGTTGATGACGACACAGGTAAATAAAGTTAGCAAAAGTTTGTTGTACTTCCGCCTAATTCGATTGCAGTGAAGCACGTATGGCAGCACGTAACTAAATATCGGCCATTGTCGCATGATAGCATCGTAAATAACGAAAGGATTTTTTTCCACTACAATACTCTCAACTCGCTGGATCATTGACGGATTTACTAAAAGTTTGGCTTGTAAAAAAACATGTCAACGTGACTTTGATTTCATCTTATTATTGAAAAAGTATAAATATTCAAAAACATTCACTGAAAACCTTCACGTCAATGGTAAGCAATGAACTAAGTATGCAATGGATTTACTGCATTTTAGATGTCAGTAAAGAGAAATAAAAAATTTGGAAAATCCGTTGTAAATTTAACGATTTATAGCTATTATTGCAAATTACACGCTCCTTTGACTGTAGCAAAATGGCCGACGATGGACGACGCTTGTCCCCGTTGCCTCACAGCGAGCATCCAGTTTCATATACAAATGTTATAAGAAAGTAAACGAAGGGAGACAGACAAAAAATGCTCTCTTTAAATGTGTTTATCGCCCTCTACCGTTCAAAAGTGTGAACTTCAGTACGCTGAGCTGGCAAATATTGTGCCACTTTGTAGTTTGATTAATGATTAGTGAAACTTATTGATCCCCAGCGATTTTGTTTGTATGAAGGCGGTTTTTTTTGTTTAAATAAGAGCTCAGTGTCCACTTTTTCATGTTCAGGAATCTTCTCCCTCGAAAAAGTCGTCTAAACTCTTCCTCCTTATGGCACATCCAATTTCTTAAACCAAAGAAACAAAACGAATTAGATTGATTTTTTTTCTTTTAATTATCAAGTCTTTTTCATCCAGCAATGCTGCTGCTGCTGTTTTCTTTTCTTTTGACATCTGGACTCGTTTCTGGTAAGTTTTCTTACATTTTTTTACTGGATTTTTTACTGTTTTTATAGTCACATTTGTAAAATAAGTTTATAAACAGTGAATAGATGTATTATATGAACTACACTAATAGTGCTTATTTCATGTAAATAAATAGTCTGACTCCAAAGGTCATTTTTGAGTGTGTTTTTGTTTGTTTGTGTGTTGGTGTGTGTTTGTGAACTTCATCTACACACACACATCTACACACAAACAAATATACATCCTATAAAGTATATTAACTATATTAATAAATAGCATTAATAATGTAATAGCGTTTAAGACAATTGTGCTGTTTTTGGGTCATGATCAATCATGCAGAATTAACTCTTTATATGGCCTATTACTATTTTTGGTCATTTAAAAATATATAAATAATATGATAATATGATGTCATATTTTGGATCTGGTCACAATATTAACATTTGATGTAAAAATGTGAGATAGATTAACCAAAAATGACTGCTAGTCTATTTTTTTATTGGATTACAAGTCATTATAAATCATCATTTGTAATGAATACATGTATTTATAAATGAATGAAATGGTAACTACAATAAAAACAAAAAATATGCAGACGCCATCTTTTTTTTAAAATTTTTGACTTCAAATTTAGGTTACCGCAGTCCCCTGAATGACTTTCAGCGCTCAGAAGGGCGAGAACTGGCCCCGGCTTCTTGGAACTTGGCCCGTGTCATCACCTTGTCGGTTCACAATTTGGAGGAATGTGCCTTCCACTGCTCCAATTCAATGGACTGCAGGTACGCCATTTTGTCTGCTTGTTTTACCCCAAATTTTCAGCTAACTTGAATATAAAACCACCTAGAAAAAAACGAAACCCAATATACAGCCATACCTTGACGTACGAGTGCCACAACATACAAGAAATTTGAGATACGAGGAAAATTCCTAGCATATATTTGCCTTGAGATACGAGCATACGTGGAAAATTCCCAGCAAATATTTGCCTTGAGATACGAGCATACGGGGAAAATTCCCAGCATATATTTGCCTTGAGATACGAGCATATGAGGAAAATGTCCATCTTATATTTGCCCTGAGATATGAGACTAATTTGAGATACGAGCATATGAGGAAAATTCCCAGCATATATTTGCCTTGAGATACGAGACTAATTTGAGATACGAGTACATGAGGAAAATTCCCAGCATATATTTGCCTTGACATACGAGACAAATTTGAGATACGAGTACATGAGGAAAATTCCCAGCATATATTTGCCTTGAGATATGAGACAAATTTGAGATACGAGCATATGAAAAAAATTCCCATCAAATATTAGCCTTGAGATACGAGACAAATTTGAGATATGAACATACGAGGATAATTCCCAGCATATATTTGCCTTGAGATACGAGACTAATTTGAGATACGAGCATAGGAGGAAAATTTCATGTGGGCCATTTTAGATATAATGTTTAGATTTTTTTTAAATAAATGGATTAAAATAACTGGATTAAAAGCCCTGAATATTCAGTTTTTTTATAGATCTAAAACAATGTTTATTTTAGCTATTTTTTAAAATATATTTTTAGATTTTACAAAATGATTTTTGAACTAAAAACACAAAAAAGGATGAAAAAATGACAATTATTAATTTAAAAAGGTGAAAATCATGAAATCTAATATACATCTATACTCTTCATTTGAATTTAAACCTAAAACAGAAAGTCAGCACTCATTATTAACTTTCCCGGGTCACACAAAATGATCCGACGCACCAGATTTGGCCCCCGGGCCGCCACTTTAACACAGTATATCACTATATCAACCCCATGCTAACGTCTTAAACATGTCTTCTAGAGCATTCAACTACGAAACCCGACCTACAGCCACTTGCAAGCACCTTCCCTGGGTCGGCGACGGCAGAAACGCCGACGTGAAACGCAACGTCAACTGCGACCTTTACGAGAAAAAGGGCAAGAACCCAACCCAAATCCTCATGTCATTCCATCTCTTAACAACCCCACCTTTTCACAATCTACAGTTTACGTCCGCAACTGCATTGTGGGTCAAGGAGTGAGCTACCGGGGGAAAGTTTTCACCACTCAAAGTGGACTCACCTGTCAACAATGGTGGTCCAAGTTCCCCCATGACCACAGGTAAGAACTACAAATTCATTTAAAGGGATAGTAGCTCCTTTTTTTACAGTGACTTTGTGGTGATGCGTTCAGGTGGCCGCTGTCGTCTAGCAACGGCTTGGAGTTGAACTACTGCCGGAATCCAGATCGAGATCCAAGCGGGCCGTGGTGTTATACAACCGATCCTGAACGGCGTTATGAGAGTTGCAGCATCCCTCAGTGCAAAGATGGTAAGGATAATAAAAAGGGGAAATTTTATTAAATTCAACTTGTGTACTTTTAGGTTTGTTAGGAAGAATCTAATGGCTGAGTTAGTAAAATTATATTTTGCCTAAAAGCCTGCAAAATAACAATAAAGCCAATTGAAACCGTTTTGCACGGCAACGTGCTGGTAACATAACATAAATTAGATATATTAAATATATATATTAATAAATATAAATAATTTAAAGGTAAATAATATCAGTATAAATAATTTAAATCTAAATAATATAAATACAGATAATTTGAATTGAAATAATATCAATATAAATAATTTAAATATAAATAATATCAATGTAAATCATTTAAATTTAAATAATATAAATATAACTAATACAAATAAAAATAATTTAAATATAAATAATATAAATATAAATAATCTAAATAATATAAATAATATACATAATATAAATAATATAAATATAAATAATCTAAATAATATAAATAATATAAATATAAATAATCTAAATAATATAAATAATATAAATAATATAAATAATATAAATAATATAAATAATATAAATAATATAAATAATATAAATAATATAAATAATATAAATAATATAAATAATATAAATAATATAAATAATATAAATAATATAAATAATATAAAAAATAATATAAAAAGCACAAATACTCATTACAATCATTCAAATGTTACTTCTTGCAAAACTGAAAATAACCCAAAAATCAGCAAAAATTACAATGGCATTTTCCAAAATAACATAAAACAATCACTACCCCCCATAAAAAAAATAAAAACATGAATTTCTGATTCCCCAAAAGCCAAACCCCAAATATGTATCAGCAACCTCATATTTTTTCTAACAAAATCCCCTGTATATCTCATAAAAATGACATATATTTCATTCAATTGTATAGTTTTCCCTGCATTAAAACCACTATACATTTACAGAAGTTTGCATCACCTGTAACGGCGAGGACTACCGAGGACAAGTGGACACTACCGTGAGCGGCAGGGAATGCCAACGATGGGACCAACAATACCCTCACCAACATATCTACCAACCTGAAAAGTACTCATCCCTTTCCCCCCCAACATAAAGAATGTTTGACTCCGCCTTGTGGTGACCCATCCTTCCTACAGATACCCGGACAAAAGCCTGGACGACAACTACTGCCGTAACCCGGACGCCTCGCCGGTACCGTGGTGCTACACAACCGATCCAAATGTAGAGCGGGAAAGCTGCGAGATCAGAAAATGCAGTAAGATTTCATTATATAATAACATAATATCCATATTATAATGATTTGTTGGCGAAATGTGGAAGATTTTATGACTTCAAAACATGGGATTTCCCCTAAAATTGCAACAGAAGTTGCGTAACTGCAACTTTGGAGTTCCCAGTGAACCTAAAGCTTGGGTCATGGGGGAGGGGTGCCGGAGTTGCGATAGCGAGTAACGTAGTTGAGAGTCTGTGTGATTGCAAGAAGAATATTTTGATTGATTGTTACAAGTTTTTTTGGCTTTAAAGAAGACCTCTACTTACGAAATTCATTGGTTTTCAGATTTTTTTTTAATATTTCGTAAGTAGAGGAGTACTTTATATGTAAATCCATTAAAAAAGTAATACCAACTTTACCCTAGTAACGTAGTTGAGAGAAAAATTTGAATGATTATAATGAGTTTGAACTTATTAGTGCTTTTTTAAAAGTTTGGCACAGTGGATTTCCATCACATGATTTTTTTTAACTTGGATAATGATTGTGTATTTTTTTTTTTTTTTTACTATATATTGCCCGCAATGCAATATTTGATGTAGTGATAGTGCTATTTTTGCCTTTAAAGTCGATCTCTACTTACAAAATGAATTGGTTTTAGATATTTTTGAATATTTCGTAAGTAGAAAAGTACTTTATATGCAAATCCCATTAAAAATACTACCAACTAAACCCTTAAAAAATGATTTGTGTCCCAATTTTGCCTGAAAGAAGCGGCAAACAGCCAAAAAATTATTGTTTCCAGATATTTTGGAAAAATTCGTAAGTAGAAAAGTACTTTATATGTATATCCCGTATAAAATGCTCCCAACTCAACCCTTTAAAAAATGATTAGTGTCCCAATTTTGCATGAAAGAAGCGACAAACAGACAAAAATGAAAGAATACTATAATTTTAAGAAATTATTAATGTAATTAAATGAATAAAAAGCATGCAAAAATGCATTTTATTCATGTAGTAGTACAGTACAGTAACTATAGGCATTCTTAAGTAGAGTTACGACTGTATTTTTAGTCATTAGAGCTTCATAATACTAAATCATTTTAAAAATTACCCATAATAAAGCCACTTTGATTATAATTCCCCTGTCCTTTTCCCTTAGCCGAAGTGCGGGTTGAAAAACGTCAACGCTCCAGCTTCACGACCAACTGCTTCCGAGGCCGCGGTGAGGACTACCGCGGGAGGGTCAACGAGACCACGTCCGGCATTCCCTGCCAGCCGTGGGACGCGCAGTATCCTCACGAGCATCCTTTCTATCCCAACACGTACGAATGCAAGTGAGTGTAATCTTTTCACAATCATTTTCATTTTGAATTTTAGGTTCTTGATGTTGTAAAAACGTCCCATGCTGCCTTCTAGGGGCTTGGAAGAGAATTACTGCCGTAACCCAGATGGATCGGAGGCCCCGTGGTGCTTCACGTCTTTGCCAGAAATGAGGACGGCGCTTTGTCTGCAGATTAAACGTTGTGCCGATGATGTGGACGCGGAAGGTGCGGCAAAAAAAATACAATGTCATAAATCTTAATAAGTATTAATGAGAAAATCACAAAAAATATGATGTTGAATAAAATTCAACTCGATTATGTATCATTTCCTCATTTGATATTATGTTGTCGTCTTACATTCAGATTGCTACCATGAAAATGGAAGAAACTACCGAGGCATGGTGCGAAAAACTCGTAAAGGCATCACCTGCCAAAAGTGGAATGTCAACACACCTCATCGCACCAAGTAGGGACATCCAATATTTAAAATATTTATTGCACTTTGCATACAATTTGCATTAAGTCTTCTTCAACACCCACTAGCTCAATGCTAATACAAATGGAAAAACTCATCCACCCGCTAATAACAATGATCATGCATTTGTCTTTTTACCTCTCAAAACAATTTTATGTAAATAAAATGTTTAATTTCACTGTCATTTTAAACTAACACTAACCATTTTGTATTTAAACACACCCTAACCCTAACCATTTTGTATTTAAACACACCCAAACCCTAACCGTAACCCTACCCCTAACCATTTTGTATTTAAACACACCCAAACCCTAACCCAAACCCTAACCTAACCCTAACCTAACCTAACCTAACCTAACCTAACCCTAACCCTAACCATTTTGTATTTAAACACACCCAAACCCTAACCATAACCCTAAACATTTTGTATTTAAACACACCCAGACCCTAACCGTAACCCAAACCCTAACCCTAACCTAACTTAACCTAACCTAACCTAACCCTAACCCTAACCATTTTGTATTTAAACACACCCAAACCCTAACCATAACCCTAACCATTTTGTATTTAAACACACCCAGACCCTAACCGTAACCCTAACCCTAACCATTTTGTATTTAAACACACCCAAACCCTAACCGTGACCCTAACCCTAATCCTAATCCTAACCCTAATCCTAACCCTAACCCTAACCTAAACCGAAACCTAACCATTTTGTATTTAAACACACCCAAACCCTAACCGTAACCCTACCCCTAACCATTTTGTATTTAAACACACCCTAACCCCTAACCCTAACCATTTTGTATTTAAACACACCCAAACCCTAACCCTAACCCTAACCCTAACCTAACCTAACCTAACACTAACCCTAACCCTAACCCAAACCCTAATCATTTTGTATTTAAACACGACCTAACCCTAACCATTTTGTATTTAAACACACCCAAACCCTAACCATAACCCTAACCATTTTGTATTTAAACACACCCTAACCCTAAAAAAAAATGCCTAGAATTAAAACGCTAACTTTTTAAATTTCATTTTCTTGCATTTTCTTCTTCAGAATAAATCCCAGAACGCATCCCGAGGCTAACTTGACTGAGAACTACTGTCGAAATCCAGACGGAGACCAACACGGTCCTTGGTGCTATACCATCGACCCTAAAACTGAATTTGACTACTGTGCCATCAAACAATGCGGTCAGCACTCAAATACACATTTTATAGTCCTTACATACTCATTTTCTTATGAAATGACCACAAAACTTCTCTAAAATAACTTCTCAAAATCTTTTAACCAGCTGGAGAAAGAACCCCTCTCTCAGAAGCAGTTGGTATGTAAATAAATCCTACATTTAAAAGATTAGATTAGATTAAAAAACTTTATTCATCCCATATTCGGGAAATCTCACTTTCCCAGTAGCAAGAAGTTGAGAATACAGACACAGCAAAAGATATTTTAGATATCATCGTCAAATGCAATTAACGTGGGTTTCCATTTTTTTGCCCTTAACAGAGAAGGTTGAGTTCAGTGAGTGTGGGAAACGAGAGGAACGTTTCCAGAGAACAAGATTACGCATCGTAAACGGCATTCCTGGGAACTCACCGTGGACAGTTAGTCTCAGAGACAGGTACGTTCGACTCTGTGAAAAAATGTCCTTTTTGCCCTTTGTACTTTATACTTTTGACTTTAATAATGAGTGATGAGTATGTTAATACTTTAGTCCTTTTTTCAGTTTTTGTTTCATATGTACTGTTAACGGATGCACTTTTTTATATGTATCGTATCTTGTGCCATCTGTCAAATGTATTTTCAATTTTTTTTCCCCAAGATGGCGCCGTCACGCGGAAGCCAGTGGCAGTAGCTCTGTCCACTCTTATTTGTTTTTCGTGTTTTACAGCCCTTATCTTTTTTTAAATTACATTTTAATATTTCTTAATACATTCCTTTTTTACTTGACTTTGTACTTTATACTTTTTACTTTAATAATGAATGGAGTATGTTAATACTTGAGTCCTTTTTTTCTGTTTCTGTTTCATATGTACTCTTAACGGATGCACTTTTTTATGTGTATCCTATCTTGTGCTGACCCGGCCCATCTGTCAAATTTTTAAAGTCAATGTGGCCCCCCCTGGGCCCAAAAGTATACCCACCCCTGCTCTAAATGCTCGCTCTTACCTTGACAGGAAAGGAAACCACTTTTGCGGGGGTGCCCTGGTGGACGCCAAATGGGTGATCAGCACAAAGCAGTGTTTCTCTTCCTGGTAATTTACACTGACCCATTTTTTTATTTAACTTGGATTACTGTATTTTCTTGCATATAAGCCGTATTTGTCACTAAAAAAATGATGACTGAATCGCGGGTACGACTTATATGTGGATAAATTAGACTTGACATGCACAATACTGCAAAGACAAAACGCCATAACGCAAGACAATGATGGCAATATTGTCATTTATTTCAAAATAGAGGCTCGGTAAACAGATAAAACGCTAAACACAATAGATTTTGACGGCTGGGAAGGAAATTCAAGAAATAAATAAGACATATCTTGCATAAAACTTAAAAAAACTCAGTACTTTGTACTCCCTATGAAAACCATGAATATTGGAGATGAAAATTCTTAATCATTGGGCGGCTTATACTCGAGAAATTGTCAAATTCAACCATTTTAAGGCAATTTCAAGGGTACGGCTTATACGCAGATGCGACTTATATGCGAGAAAACACAGTACCATCATTACAACAACAACAATAAGAAAAAATGGATTAGATAATGTGTGAAAATTGATAAAAACGATGATATTAGGCTAAATTTTGCTATCATTTCTACCCCTTAACTAAAGTAACATTTACAAAATGTTTTTTTTTTCAACACTTTGATGCTTTTACCACAATAATTCATAAGTATTTTGGTCCATTTGAAAAAAGTTGACAGAATTTAACTCATTTTTTTTGTTTGAGCACAGCTATGTGGACTTACCCGGCTACTCGGCCGTAATGGGCACTTTATACCGCGACCCGGAGGACCACGAACCTGGCGTACAAACTATTCCCCTCACCAAGATTGTCTGTGGACCCTCTGAGTCGCAATTGGTCATGCTACAACTGGAATCGTGTGTACAAACATTGCACAAAAACACACAAAAACACACAATAACATCAAATTTTTTCCCCCATGTTTGAGTCTATAGGCCAGCTCAGTTTAACGAACGCATCTCCCAGATCTGCCTTCCTCCCGAACGATATATCGTAGCCGAGGGGACGATTTGCGAGATCGCAGGGTGGGGTGAGACCAAAGGTAAGTCCTAAAATTCTTTGGTGGACATTATCATTTATGGGTTTAATTGAATATATGGGTTATTTTGTAGATTTGTATTAGTAGGGTATGGATTATTGTGTATGTTTCTTTGAAGGTACTGGGGACGAGACCGTCCTGAATGTGGCACAGATACCGGTTCTTAGCAATAAGGACTGCAACAAGTACTTCCGAGGTCGGGTTCGAGAGAATGAGATGTGTACCAGTTCCTTCCAGGGAGGGGTAGGAGCTTGCGAGGTGAGTGTGTGACATGTTAAAGTGTTTAAGTTATTAAGGATTGCATGTTGGGGATGTACAACTAGTTTTGGATTGGATGTTTATCGGTGTTCGATTAGTCATGCCTTGATCCACATAGCAAGTGACATGTTAATGTGTGTATCGGTATTCGGCTATTGATGCCTATGAGCACAGATTTTGTGTAGGTTGGATCAGTTCAGTTTTGGTTTAAGAAAGCGGATTTTTGCGGATATAAGTTGTATTTGTCGCAAAAAAATGGATGGCTGAATTGAGGGTAAGGCTTATATGCGCATAAATTAGACTTGACATGAAAGAAACTACAAAATGACAAAGACGAAACGCCATAATGCAAGACAATTTGGTCGATATGGTTATTTATTTTAAAAAAGATAAACAGATAAAATGCTTAGCAACATGTATTTTGACGTTTATGAATAAAATTTAAAAAATACATTAAAAAAACATGAATATTGTGAATCAGGGGGCGGTTTATATGAGAGAAATTGTAAATTCAATGATTTCAAGGCAATTTTAAGGGTGTGGCTTATAAGCGGAGGCGGCTTATATACGAGAAAATACGGTAATTGGCCATTTTTCATTGTCAATAGCAGACAATCATTTGAATTTGGGTCACTTATTTTTTTTTAAATTCCCTTTTAGGGGATTTATGGTAAATTTGAGATTATTTCTTATTGATTTAGGTGTTTTTTTTTATTCTTCTTATTCATTCCTGCTAATTTAATGCCATTTTTAGGTGACTGAATTGCAGATAGCAAATTATTTTGTCCAAAAAAATGAAAGCATTTAATTATCAAACAAATTTTTGCTTCAATTTAGCTGGTCCATGCAACTTGGATTACTGTATTTTCTCACATATAAGCCGTTTTTGACTTAATTGTGGGTATAGCTAATATGCGGATAAATTACACTTGACATGCACGAAACGGAGGCCCAATTCTGGCTTACGAACATCAGGTTTGACACCCGGGTTTCTAAAACAAGCATAAAAGTTTTTTCATTCAAAAATTAAGATTTTTTTTATATCTACCATTCCACAGCGAGACTACGGCGGTCCATTAGCATGCCAAAACCGCGACTGTTGGGTCCTGGAAGGTGTAATCATCCCCATGAGGCGTTGCGGTCACCCGGGCCAACCTAGCATTTTCATCCGCGTATCAGTCTACGTGGACTGGATCAAGAAAGTCATGGGCTTCTCCTAAAAAGGGGGCGGAGTTTCATTTCATCTGTGCTTCATTTCAATAAGCAAGAAGATTTTACATGCGAGTGTTTTGAGTTGAGAGCAAGCCTCGGAACAAATTTAACTTGGCAGTACTTTACGCAACTCTGCTTTTAGCGTACGCAATACAGTGTTCCCCCGCTACTTCGCGGTTCAGCTACCGCGGACTCAAAGCAGATTTTTTTTGGAAAAAAAAAAATACAAATATTACATTGAAACAACATATTTTACATTTTTTTTTGTTACAACATGAATTTCACTCTATCTACCCATATTCGATATGGTGTACTGTATACAGGGGGGTAAAAAAAATAAAAAATAAAAAAAATAAAAAATAAAAAATAAATTTTTTTAAAAAAAAAAATATTTTTTTTTGAATTAAATTCAAATTAAGCATTTTTGAAGGGGAATTCCCGGTCCCCATTAACCGCGATAACCGAGGGAACACTAACTTCAAGTGAATGGAGCCCCAAAATCCTTTTTACTTTGCGCAAAAAAAAAATGAAATCCCCCTCCAGTTGTTTTTTTGATGGCGCCCCCCCCCCACACCTTCTAAAGACACGCCTTTTGTGTCTAGCACCCCACTGTATGTGCTGCACATTCTTTCTAGTTCTATAGGAGGATTTTTGCAAGCCGCCGTCGATGAGCCCACGGAATTCCGCTAAAATAAACCAACAGATCAGGAGTTACCCAAAAGAATCCTTATCAGCCCCCACTTTTTCATTTTTTTTTTTTTGCTTTCTTTTACGTATCCCTGATTTAAATGTAGTTTTTATTATTTTGTCATGGTAATGATACTTATAAGTGCATTTTTTTTTCAATTTTGCTTGCCAAATGTTCATGTTTGTATGTGCTTATAATTTTTTTTCTTTAATAAACATGTACTGCCGAAAAAAATATGTAAATGTGTACTGTAATGTGTTATTAATGGCCCCAATGGATGCCTTATGGGTTTTAATATTTTTGCAAACTAAATTGTTAACTCCAATTGGGATATGCTTATGAATTGGTTAGTTTGACACACACACAAATGATCCAGTAAAAAATCAAATATATATATATAATATATAACTTAGCAATATTCACACAATTTAAGGTTTTTTTCCCCCTCAAAATGTTTCATATACATTTATAGAGTCTACTAACTTCATGTTTAATTTGATCTGCCTGTATATAAAGTTTCTTATTTATTGTGCATTTTTTTTAGCTAAAAAAATATACATTTTTGCAGACTATGGCCCCAAAAAACTACTACTTGAAAGTTTTTTATGGACTATACAACTTGATGTGGCCCCCTACTCACTCAAACGGCCCCCAGATGAATTAAATTGGGGGTGTGGTTGTCTATTGGCCACGCCCCCTGTAGGCACTAACATGCTTTAATTGAGAAAGTATGCCATGCATGGGGGTTTGAGTATTTTCATGGATAAGAAAGACTTGGGTTCTATTCGTGTCATGTTTTAAGCTAGAGGGCATTATAAACACGTTATATATATTTTTTAAAGATATATTTTTTGTTGGTTTGGTGCCAGCAACAGGTGAAGCTGCAAATATAATCCTGGTAAGTTGGAAAGACCACCTTCTTGCCCTCTTGGGTTCACTTTTATGGGATTTTTATAGTTATCCTCCTTGCATGTGTAATTTTAGGCGATTTTTAGTGGTTTTGATTGAGAAAAATGTCTTGAAATTTGAGGTTTTTGGTGTAAAATTGTTTTTTGAAAAGGACTTTTTTATATTTTTAAATATATATATATACAATTAGGGGGGAAATGGATGTATAGATGCACTGTTCATGTCAAATTAAAATTCCTATTACCTTCCTATTCAAAAACATTAGATTTCTTAAATTAAGAGTTTTATTTTGCATGTTTTTCTTTGCTTTTGTTCCCAGAAAGCCTGGTTTTGATGCCAAAACATGAGTAGTAGTGGTCCCAACGAGCCGTCTTCTCCCCATAGTAGTAGCCCCCAGTCGGGGGTCGAACCTCAGCAGCGAAAGGGTCGAGGTCGCCCACGCAAGCAGAATCTGGTAGGACAGCCTTGATTCAAAAAATAACATGTTTACATTTAAATTGAAGTTATTAGACATGTTTCTGTTCAGGCACCTGTGGGACCACCGACTCCAAAGCGACCAAGGGGAAGACCCAAAGGCAGCAAGAACAAAGAGCCTAAAACTACTCTTAAGGTTAGGTTTCATTTTGCAATGGAATTTTTTTTTTCTCACTGAATTGGCAATATTTTAAGGCCGGGCAAAACTTATGAATTATTGGATGGTAAAGTCAAGAAAGTGCAAAATGTTGGTGCAAAATTTCTGCATGAAAATACGCAACATTTTAGCATAAAAACGCACAATTTTGGCATGAAAAAAACGCACCTTTTTTGCATGAAAATATGCAAAAAACATCAAAATATGCCCTTTTTTGCATCAAAATACATATTTTTTGCATGAAAATACGCACATTTTTTGCATGAAAATATGCCAATTTTTTTGCATGAAAATATGCCATTTTTTTTGCATGAAAATATGCCAAATTGTTGCATGAAAATATGCAAAGAAATTCATAAAAATATGCATTTTTTGCATCAAAATACACAATTTTCGCATCAAAATACACACAGTTTTTGCATCAAAATACTCAAAATGTTTGCATGAAAATATGCAGTTTTGCTAAATTTCTATTAAAATGAATTTTATTCATAATGGATGACAAATGGACAATTTATGATAATACATTAATATTTTGATTATGTATCTGGCCCCAGTGGCCTAATGGATAAGGCACTGGCCTCCTAAGCCAGGGATTGTGGGTTCGAGTCCCATCTGGGGTGTGTAATTTTACAATATTCACTCTCAAATTGGCATGGTGATCAAGTGTAAACTATATCTGCCTCGCATTGTATTTTTCCGGGTACTCCCCTGATGACATAAAGGCACTCTGATGAATATTCCTTTAATCATAACAGCATTATTATTCATATTTATCAAGCCCCAGTGGCCTAATGGATAAGGCACTGGCCTCCTAAGCCAGGGATTGTGGGTTCGAGTCCCATCTGGGGTGTGCATTTTTTATTCCGTCCCAGTAAATTTGCAATATTTACGCATGAATGGTTATTTTTGATTGGTTGGCAACTATTTAGGATATTTGCTAGTACCCAAATGTTTTCTGGGATAGGCTCCAGCACCCCCAAGATCCTTGTGATGGTTAAGGAACTTAATTAATGAGAAATTAATTTAAAAATGTGCTTTAAAATCCATAATTTTTAAAGTAAGTTTCATCTTTTTTGTCTTTTTGAAGGAAATTGAACCACCGGCTGGAAAAAGACGACCTCGAGGACGACCGAGAAAATGGGTATGACGGAAAAACGGCATAATTTGATTCCTACACGTCTTTTTAAACAGCTACGCTATGTCTGATTATTTTTCCAGCTGCAAAAAGTGGTTGAAAAAGGAAGTGAAGAACAAAAGGTGAGATTTCTTTAAAAGAAAAAAAACTTACAAAACAATCCCCGGATTCGAACAAAAACTTCTTAAATGCGAGGCAGGCGAGCTAACCACAACTCCACAAAAAAATACCAGAATACAAAAGTCAGTTTAAATAGTTACTACCGTTTTTTCAATCTGAAAAAAAAACGTCCTTAATTCATTTTGTGAATGAACCAGAAATTGCACAACCCAAAAAGCGACAGGTCGCCAAATCAGTCAATCCAAGACATCCGGCAAAACGCTTGAAGAAGCGAAACCGTTGTTTTTTCAGCCTCGAATGCGTGTAAAGAGGAAGAATGACTCGATGGACCAAGTTTCCTGACATAAACTGACTCTCGACGAAACTACTAAGTCATTCACGTTGATTTGCCGTTTGGAGCTATGGTCACATGACCCTTTTTTTTCCTCCAGGTGCCTTTGGGGGCAGAAGACCGGTCTCCATCTCAAGAAGAAAACCAGTAAAGCCTACAATGACACTTCACCCTACCTTGAGGTTTGATCTAAAGCAGGGGTTCAAACCCGGACCATTTTTGATATAATATTTCGATTTTTTTTTAATAAATGGATTAAAATAACTGGATTAAAATCCCTGAATATTCATATTTTTTATAGATCTAAAACAATGTTTATTTGAGCTTTTTATGATTGTTTTAGATTTTACAAAAATAATTTTTGAACTAAAAACTGAAAAAAATTGATTAAAAAATGAAAATTATTGATTTGTCGCCATTTTTATGATACCAAACATATTATTTGTCATATATCTGTATTCATACATTAATAAAGTAACAACTTTGAAAACTTTCAAAGGGATTGGAATAATTTTAATAACTAATAACGTAACAATTCCCCAATTATTCCCCGAGGAAAACACAAAAGGTTGCTGTAATCACACAAAATACAATAAAAGAGAAATTATTTGACAACAATTACACAAAGTGATGGTATTTATGTGCCGAGTGATAAAAATAAGTGAACGTGCTACTCCGCATGCACAAATCCTTCGCAATCTAACCTTATTTTTTTGCTAAAAACGTCTTTTTTTCATCTGAGCAGATCAACAAAATGGAAAAAACTAATAAAATATCTTTCTTTTAAGCATTAAGAGCTTTGGCTACGTCTGTGAAGACCAGGCGACTGGGTCTCTGGGTGGTCCCTTGCGAGGTCCGTAAAGTCTGCAAAAAAATAATCCATAATTAAAAAATAAGAATAATCTGTCCACTCTATTCCATTTAGATTTTAATGACAATTTTGTTCGTATAATAGCCAGGCTTTAAGATGATTGGCCGAGAGTTTCCGAGGTGGTAAAGGTAAAAAAATGTGAGGAGATTTGGGTGATATGATGTTTTTTTAGTAGAAAAAAATGTTTATCATAGAAATTATGAAGAATGGCGGAATGGTGGATGAGTGGTTAGTGTGAGTGGGTTGCAGCTCTTGGGCCTTGGGTTCAAATCCAGGTTATGTCCACCTATGTGGAGTTTGCATGTTTGCCTAAGTGGGTTTTCTCTGGGTACTCCGGTTTCCTCCCACGTTCCAAAAAATATGGATGCTCGGCTAGCTAGCTAACACTAAAATGGCCAAAAATGGTATGAGTGTGGGTGTGAATGGTTGTTTGTTGCCTTGTGTCATGTGATTGGCTGGCCACCAGTTCAAGCCTCTGGCCCCAAGTCAGCTGGGATTGGATCCAGCACCCCCCGCAACCCTAGTGTGGATAATGTGGTTTAGAAAATGAGATGAGATGAGATGGTGAAGAATGATTTTGGACAGTTGGATGACATATTTTATTGGAATAAGGCTCAATATCTTACCATGCTTGCTTTTTGACCATCATGCCATAGTCAAAACTTTATAAAGAAATAAAAATGGTAAAAAACATGCAAAGTTAATTGTAAATTTAAAGAAATAAAGTGTTGAGGAATAAATTATAAAGCACAAAATGGTACTGTGGAGACATTGATGTGTCAAAGTCATTGTTTTTGGGTTTAATGATAGATTATTGGATTTTTATTGGTTAAAAACTGTTCACCTTGGCATTGGGACCGGCGAGGGCGCCATCCCGGCCGTGATCCAGTAGTTCCTGTTCCAGCAGGTCGTCTTGTTCTTCGGCTGGGTCAAAGTTGTACATGGGCATGAGTTGGTGCCTTAGTTTCTCCAAACTAACAAAACACCCCCCAAAAAACTATTAAATATGGAATATGCAAAGAAAAAAAATACTTTGGATAAGACATACCGCTTCCTTTTCCGAACGTACAGCATCTAGGAAGGAGTAAAATATATGTTTTAATGGGAATTGTCTGCATACTTGAAAGCTGTGGTGGAATACATTAAAGTCTATGCCTTGGTTATTGCACAAGAAGGTTTAAATCTAGTGTAATGTAAGATTAAAGCTTATTTTTAAGTGTGTGTATAGTAATCTAAATTCAATTTAAAGATTTTTATGTTACGAGCCGTTAAGTCTCTTGTCTGTACTGAGTAATAATGTCACATTTTAGTATTGAATATCATAAACACTAGATAGATATTTGTTACTTTGTGAGTAGGTGATGAATTAGAACCAATTAAAATATGTTTTTCTTTTGTTATATTTTGTTTTTTGGTGTTTTTTTTAGAGGCTGAGAACAAATTAATTTGGATTTATAGTTAATTTCTATGGGAAAATTTGATTTGAGATACGAGTAAATTGAGATACGAGTAAATTGAGATACGAGTAGATTGAGATGCAAGTACATTGAGATACGAGTACATTGAGATATGAGAAAATTGAGATACGAGTAAATTCAGAAACGAGTAAATTGAGATACAAGTAAATTGAGATACAAGTAAATTGATATACCAGCTCAGTCCCGAACACATTCAACTCTTATCTCAAAGTATTTGATTTACCATATCGGTTGGAGTGTAATGCTAATTCTAAAAAAAATGAAATATCTTACTAAAGCGAGCGCCAGGCCCAGAACAGTGATAACGCCAAAAGGCAAGAGCACCATTCCCATCCCGGATCCCTCCATCATCCCCTCCGAAAAAGCGGTAGTGTTGTAGAAGCTGCTTTCATTGGCCGGGATGCTAACAGTCGTAAGTGTCGTCCTCGATGTGGCATTGTCCTTTATTGTGCTTGTGGAGGCCAGCAGAGGAACGACGGAGGTGGTAGTGATGGTGGTGTTTAGGAGCGGTAAAGTTGACATTGTTTTGGTATCGGGCAGGGCCATGGTCAGCTCTTCTTTCAAGAGGACGTTTTGAAAACGGATTTATATTGTTTGCCTTGACTCATTGCTCATGTCGTTGTCTTCAGAGGAGAACTGAAGATGTCCCGGTCTTGTGATCTTGAAGACAAGTTGGAACACAACAAACAATTCAATTGGATGTACTGAGTAAGCATGACCTTGATTTTGACACATTAATACTGTATTTCCTCGCATATAAGTCGCGTCTGTGTCTAAGCCGTACCCTTAAAATTGCCTTAAAATGGTTGAATTTTACAATTTCTCTCATATAAGCCGCCCCCTGATTCACAATTTTTATTTCCATATTCAATGTTTTAATATGGAGTACAAATGTGTTACTTTGAAGGGAAAATCTTGAGAAAAATCATCACATTTGGTATTTCTGAGATACAGTATACATTGATTTTTGGATACCACATTCCAAAATGGTGTTGCCAGCACATAGACATGTTCATAAAGGAAGTCAGGTGACCAGTACAACCAGGAAGTGTGTCTGTAGTGGTCTAGCTTTCAACAAGTGTCTGGGTGCAATAATAGTATGAGGTTCACATTACGCAGGTAACAAGGCTTGTTATTTTAATGAATACCGCAAGACTTTAACAACTATTGGAAGTACTACACACTTCCTATAGTTGCGGTCTAGTTTGTCATACCAAGCTAAGATGGCGGCGCCCTGAGCTCACAATGGCAGGCACATGTGAGTAAGTTTTTTCACGTTTTATGCAAGATACATCTTGAATTTCATTCATTGACGTCAAAACAACTTTTCTTAAGCGTTTTATCTGTTTATCTTTTCTCTATTTTGAAACAAATGACCATATCAACCGCATTATCTTGCATTACGGCATTTTTTTTTGCAGTTTCCTACATTTCAAGTCTAAGTTATGCGCATATAAGCCGTACCCTTGATCCACTCATCATTTTTTAGCAACAAATACGACTTATATGCAAGAAAATACGGTAAATATATTGTAATGTCAATGAGGATGTGGTTTTTTAGTGTCAAACTCAGGATGTGGGAAGCATCAAAATGAAACTCTGATGCAAATCTTGACAATACGCAACGCCCAAACTGTAACTGTAGAGGAAATGTGCTTTTTAAAGCTACCTCAAAAACGCCAAACTGACAAGCCGCCTCCCACAACTAAGCTCTATTAATACCTACCGCCTCCAAGTCTTGACATACAATCCCACTTACTTTTAACCACCATTACATAGCATAACATGATTTTTCCTTAACCAATCAATGTATTTTATCCCTTTTAGTCATCAATATCCATGCAAAACAAATCGACCAATCAAAAACAATCGTTTGTGAGCATGCAATGTCCTGCTGTCAAAGGTCATGACCTTTTTTTTAGCCAAATGCGTACATACCTGGAGTGTAAGACATGCTTGAGTTGTCATTGGAGAGAGCCGACATTTCTTTCAATGTCTGCCCCTCCTCCCATTAGCAACGCGACTCCCATGGCGTCTGTTTACAATGAAAAGCAGACATTTTATTGTAGGATTCAAACCGTTAGCCGTTGTGGAAATCCCTTGGTTGTTTGCCCGATGGATAAATTGACGTTTTGAATGTATTCTTTTAGTTGATACTGATTCTTTGGAAGGACAAAAGAGGCTGTTGGAAGGAAGGATGAATCGATGGAAGCGGGGAAGAATAGGCCCCGCCTACTGTGGAAAGCCGATTGGGCGAAATGGGAGAAACTCAGAGGAGGGATTGGATGGATTGGTCGCACGTCAGGCTTTGCGGGGATGAGGATGAGGATGGGATTTAACGATTCGCCGCACAAGATGTTGACGGGCCGGTGAGTGACTGCATCCGGGTGGTAAATTTAACCCCTTAGTTGCCTGTTTTCCAACTTATTTTCTTATGTATAGTGGTACCTTGACATACGAGTGCCCTGACATATGAGTAATTTGAGATATGAGTAAATTTTTGAGGATTTTTTTTTATTTCAAACAAAATGAGAATTAAGTTTAGTGTAAGGTTCGAGAGCCATATGTGGCTCTTTCCATGGATCTATACGGCTCTTATTTTCTCATGTACAGTGGTACCTTGACATACGAATGCCCCGACATACGAGTAATTTGAGATATGAGTCAAATTTTGAGGATTTTTTTTAAACAAAATTAGAATTTAGTTTAAGGTTAGATCAGGGGTAGGGAACCTATGCCTCGAGAGCCATATGTGGCTCTTTCCATGGATCTATATGGCTCTTATTTTCTTATGTACAGTGGCACCTTGACATAAGAGTGCCCTGACATACGAGTAATTTGAGATATGAGTAAAAATTTGAGGATTTTTTTTATTTGAAACAAAATTAGAATTAAGTTTAGTGTAAAGTTAGATCAAGGGTAGGGAACCTATGGCTCGAGAGCCATATGTGGCTCTTTCCATGGATCTATATTTTCTATCTTTTTTTAAACAGGTCAGAGGTCATTATTGCAATATTTCTTGCTTAGGGAAATAATGTTGAATAAAATTGAATGCATAGTTGGTAAAATAGTGTCATCTAGTGATCAATCTAAAGACTTGCAGCTATCACAGATGCATAACACAGTAATAATTGACTAACATGTATTCTTATAGAGAAAATATTTTCTGACCTTGTGTTGCATGTTTACTTCAGTTGTCATGTTTACTTTTTGGAATGGATTTGAACCCAGGACCCCATAGCTGTGAGCCCAAAGCGCTAACGACCCGAAAATATACATATTCATGTTATGAACAATCATGAATGATGACTTTACAATGAATCTGTCCAGGTTTCTTTGCAAATTGGCCTTCAAAGGCACATGCATGTCACCCAAATATGACATATCCACAAAATCAGTGATCTCGATGACCTTATAAGCTGGAAGATGACATAACTGACCAATTGACCGTTTTCATGGCAAGAATGCTATAGTATAGAATGAGCAGGCACATTGTAGAAATTGTCCTTCTACAACAGTTGCCTCTTTGTGCAGAAACAAGACCTTTGAGGATCTTGCCCAAAAAAATGAAGGGAAAGCTTGTAATCTAGATTGAGTCATTATTACTTTTAATTTGATTTATGAAAAGTACATTATAGTAGTATTTTTTGGAGCGACCAGTGGAGGCTGACTGCTTTACTTGCTGCAGCGTGGGGTTTCCCAGCGATAACTGCAGGGTCACCGCGCCCATCTCGACGTTTGATGGCCGGACGAGAGTGCTTCTTCATCGGCATAGGGCAAAAGTCAGAGTCGGTCTAATGGCAGTTTGATGTGGCAGTGCAATAGTCTGATCGAACTTTGAATCTTCGCCTTTATTCGGTCTGCCTTTGTTCTGTACGAAGCTTGTGGGTGTGATCCCCCACACCACCCCCCTCCCCCCTTTTTCTCCCTCCTCCCTCCCCTCATCTCCGGTTGGTCGACTGTTGGGCTCGCTTCTTCCTCGGCAAAAAGCGACGCTAGCTGGGGCTGGCTAGTTCTTGAGCTAGCGGTGGTGGGGGCTCTTCGCTGATTTTCGTGGGCTCGTCTCGTATCCCGGTCAATGCCAAAAAAACACATTGGCTCAGGTAAGGTGAATTATAGTGATATTATTACTATTCGATTTGATATCCCCCATTTTTCATCTGGCGTTGGGTTGGGTATTGCGGCCGAATTTAGCTTGTTCGGGGGTGGGGTAGAATTAGCTTTAGCATCTTAGCCATTCAAGTCAGCTGCGGTTTCATAATAAGCTTCTAAAAAAGTAGACATCCACGCCAATATGGCTGTGGAATCGACGAAAACAAGCGCAAAGTAATCAATATTTAATGGATTTGAGGTATTACATTTTTAAGTGGATCAGCCATGGCTTGCTGTCACTTACGGCCGAACTAAGGGCTCTACTCTTCGGCCTCCCCCCGGCCACAGCCCCCTTATTAACTATACCGGAATAATCCAATCTAAAATGAGTAAAATATACTTAACACTTTTAATTATTTAAAACCGATGCTTTCTGTTTGCTAATGCAGTCATTTTTTTTGTTTTTTTATTTTTCTGTGCGTGCGCGCGCGTGACTAAATACAGAAAATATGTACATAGTTGGTGACGATGAGCTGGTTAGTAGAAATATTAGTGTTTTTCTTTAGTTAAATCTTAGGGGATTGATGATTAGGAGTAAGTAAATGAATAAATTGGGACATCGTTCGAAGCGTAATGAATGTGAATTGCGGCGTTAACACCCTTTTCGTGTTCGAAGTTAAGATCTCTCGACCGCAGTTTAATGCTTTTAAACTTGAATGAGTTCAGGATTGTTCTTATAACAAAATAAAACAAAAATATATGTATAAAGAGGATGATTAAGTGTTTGTGTACTCTGTTTGGTTACAAAAAAAAAGGCAAAGGCAGGGCCATATTCGCCGCCCCTGCCGGATCGACCGACCGACCTTGCACATTTCCCGAAGAGATCCGCAAATAAGCTCCTTGACTGCCGTAATCGAATCAAATGGACGCCTTGCGTTTTAACGAGATTGTACAGTGTGCAAGTAAGTGGATTTGTACGAGGCCAGTAGCTTCGGTAGACCATTTTTTTTAAAGAAGCGTCTCCTCCCTTCATGAGCTGTTAAAGGCAAGTCATTATTGCGGAAGGACGGGAAGTGGTTCTTGTCTTTTTTTGCGTAATAACGTATAATTTTGAGCGAATATGAAGTTGGTAGAAGAAAATAGAATTGTATAGTTGAGTTGAATTGTAATGATGACAGTTTGTAGCTTGCAGTTGTGCCCTGCTTTGCAGGCCTCCCCACTTGAAAGGAGCTACATGCTAAGCTAACTAGCGGGCAGACAGTCAAGATGGCGTTGAGCTGCATCTTCTCTGATAGCACACACACTCTTACAACATTTCAACGGTTTGTCCTGTGAACAATATAGCCCCAAGCTGGTCTTTTTTTTACTGCTTTGGGTTTGCTAATACCTCGTTTAATCCTCGTAATTTTTGAATAGACTGCTATCCTGCAGGTATGAAAATACAATGCAAACAATCCTAGTTGTAGGCACAATCACTGTGGTTCAAATTGTCTGTTCGGTTAACTGGAAGGGAATAAAAAGCGTATTTTGGGGTTTAGTTAGTAGTAAATTAATGTAATTATTCAGATAAAATTGATTTTTTGCTTCTATTAGCTCAATTATGGGGAGAGACGTTAAAAAAGACAGGTTTTAACGCTCTATTAGGGACCCACATTGGTAGTCTATGATATTTTACAGAAACTATTCAAGTGGAAAACCATGTTAGCATGTTAGCAACAATTTAATCAATCAATATTTGTCTTTGCATGCTGATAAAAGTGCTTGCCATTGATGACCAATGTCCAAATTATTTAAACCGGGCCGTGATTGCTACTTTTTTAACGCTAATGACTTCAAATAATAATAATCGGCTAATAAAAATAGTGTGATGACTAGATAATCTGTGATTAAATCCAGGCAATTGTCATAAGAAGGTCATGTGTAAAAAAAAAGAGATTAAACCCATCCCTTTTATGAATGAGTGAAAAAAAAGCATATTTTCATTGCCCTACTTGGCTTCACCAGCTGTGTGTATTAGTGGACGGAGATAGGATTACACACTCATTGACTGAGGATTTCAGCGCTTTGAGATTAAGGATTTTGTGGGCCTGATATTACTGGTTATGATCCTTTTAGTTGGATCCAGGTTCACCTCATGTGAATATGGTCATTGTTTGACACTCACATTCCACTTAGTCAGGGAGAAGACATTTTAAGGGGAGAGATGTTGCAGAACCAATGAACCAAGCTAGTTCTAAACTTTAAAGGCTGTTTACCAGCGCTCATTGTTTATCAGCCAGCTAGTCAGCTGACCCTGATCAGGCGCTTGCTTGGGAAAGGAGAAGTGATGAAGGAGAGGAAGTGTAAGCATCCACAGAGGTCAATGGGGAAATAATATATTTATGTACTTAGTACTGTGTGAAAAATAGCAGGTCGTCACGTATTTTTTTAATGTAAAGGAGGATTTTTACAACTCAAAGTCTATGAAAACTTGGGTAACTATGGTGCGTTGGGCAAGATAAATATAGACAGATTTTTGTCTTAAAGTGACGACGTCAAAATATAATTGGAGCTCAAACTGCTTAGATTTTTTAGAGATTTAAATGTTGTTATCCCATTGGATAAGATTGTTTTGACTTTGTGACTAAATTCTTTGTATTCTGACTTTGTTACTAAAATTAAAACTTTGAAATGGTGTCATCAGTATTTTCCTTGAAATTTAACTGCTTTGGATTAAATGATAGAAAGTTTGGTTACATCGTAAAGTAGATATAGTAGTAGCATTTAGCGCAATACTTTGTGTATCCAAATAGGTTAGCAATTTGCTAGCATTGAGAGTTAGTATTGCTTTACAAAGATGTCACTGTTCAAAACAAGAAATTGTACTAAAATTCCAGGAAAATTGTTATAATGTTAATTGATGGTGCAGAAAACAAACATTCTTTGAAAATAGCTTTGTTTTTCTTTTTAATAGTTGTATACTTAAGCGTCTTATATTGGTTTTCTGACCCGTGTAAAAATAATTGTTGTATTGCCATTTTGGGAGATAATTGTTATTGAAAATTGGCCAAATATTTATTTATATTGAAGCAAATATAGTTTTTCAATGTGATCAAAGTATTCTGTCATCAGCATAGTGTATGTTAAGCTCATTCCATGAAATGGTTATTATAAGATAATGATTGGGAGAGGATAAGTGTTGGACAAAGGTCGACCAATCAGGGACTTGGTTCAGAGGAGGGCACTATTTAATGTTCGGAAATGTCCGGGAACACTCAGTAACTCTAAAGGTAAGATGACTGGATTGTTATTGTTGGTGAATTGCATTTTGGGTATTTTTTTGGTGGCGTAGAATGTATTTTTTTAGCTACATTTCAAAACACCGCCAACTGTTTTGCATTGGTATTGCATAGAAGAAACTTAGATTGCATTATGGTTAGTATAGATCATTGGATGTACACTTTTTGATCAAAAATTGCTAAAGTTCGACCATTTTAAAACTTGTTTTCATCTTATGTCCGACATTATAGGAAAGAGACTAATAGCATTTTAAAACGCTTAAATGTCATCTGCCTCCTAATGTACTTTGAATAATTAATGCCATCGATCCAAGCTTGTGAAATGTTGCTCGCAGCCATGTTGTCGCCATATGTTATGCTACTTCGGTAAAGACATGTTTTTATCCTTATGACCGTATTTTTTCATGTTAAGAGCTCATAGTAGACTTTTTAAAGGATTTTATGTTGAGGTTAAAATATACAATGAAAGTAGAACCGGGTTTTCTTGTCCTCCCTACTGATATAAATGGGTTATTGATTACTCGGCGAACATTGGGAGGATCCCTAGGATTGAGGTCAGATGGATGACGCCTACTTTTCTCTATCAGTGGAACATCATGTCTCAACATAAGATTTGTCCGGCTCGAATGTCGGGATTATACCGTGACATTGAGACGGGAATGTTGTTAGGTTCTATTAAGAACTGGACTTTTTGTCCTTGGATCGGAAACTAGCCTGCAAAAAAAAAAGGTTGCCTCTGATTTTTAGGAATTTACGACTCACTTTGCTTGACCATGTTTAGGACCTTAAAAGGTTTTATGTTAAACCATTTTTTGGGTTTTTTTTTTGTAGAGCATCAAGTGCCCCAATAGCTGGAGAACTGTAACCCAAAAAGAGGAAGAAAATGAGTGAACTGGACCAGTTACGCCAAGAGGCAGAGCAGCTCAAAAATCAGATCAGAGTAAGTTTTTTATATATTTTCATTGTGTATTGAAAATAAAATGGACATAGACTCAATAAGTCTGTTTTTTTCCATATAGGATGCCAGGAAAGCATGTGCAGATGCCACTCTATCACAGGTAAACCCCCACATAACCACATAATATCTTTTTAACTTTAATTTCGATACCAGGGTGTATGCTCATATTGATCTAATTCATTAGTATGCGTGTATATGCCTTTAAGGAAGATGATAAACAATTGGACGGCCTCTGACGCATTCAGCAGCGCCCGACATTGACTGATCAATTTTCCTAAATATCCTCACTAGATTGCGTGTTGCTGCATAGTTCAAATCAAAACCATATTATTGATGAGTTAGATTGACAAATTAAACTGGATACATGGAATAAATAGGGGGAGGCATCAAAATAAATAGAAATACATGATATTACAGATAGGTGGGATTGGATGGAAGCAATTTTCCCTCTAAACGGTGCACAATTGCGCACTACTCGTCTTCTCTGCGCAGTAGCAATCATTTGGCGTGCAGTAAATAAAATCCAAACTTTTAAAAATATTTTTTTACCCCTTTCCCCATGATGGCGCTGTTTATGCCTCAGCCAGTTGCAGTAGCTCTGTCCACTCTTATGTTTTTTTGTGTTTTACAGCATGTTTTACATGAAAAATTAGAGGGAACATTGGATGGAAGGCATTTGGATCTTTTGAAAATATCCCAAGTTTAGCCATTTTGAACACTATGAATCGCATCATGTTTTTTCATTTTATTTTTTTTCAGATCACGGCTAATATTGACCCCGTCGGGCGAATTCAAATGCGTACAAGACGAACACTGCGGGGTCATCTGGCCAAAATCTATGCCATGCACTGGGGAACAGATTCCAGGTAAACACAGTATAGATACTATTGCAGTACATATAAAAACTAAACTGTCAAAAGTGAGTTATAAAAAAAAAAACGTGCTAAAATGTTTGTTTGTTTTTCTTCAGGCTCTTGGTCAGTGCTTCTCAGGATGGAAAACTAATTATTTGGGACAGTTATACTACAAATAAGGTCAGTCACGTCAAATTCCAACCAATACCGCAAACATTTTAGGCTCAAAAGTGTATCACATGTTGTCTTGAGTTAATCTGACTCATCTGTTGTTGTCGTCATATACCCATCGTAGGTCCATGCCATTCCACTTCGTTCTTCCTGGGTTATGACGTGCGCCTACGCACCTTCAGGAAATTACGTGGCCTGTGGCGGTTTAGACAACATTTGCTCCATTTACAACCTGAAAACCCGCGAGGGCAACGTACGTGTGAGCCGTGAGCTCGCTGGACATACAGGTATTGCTTTGGGTTTTCTTAAAGGACCAACATTTTGCTTAGAATGGTCAAACTATGGCCCGCGGGCCACATACGGGCCTGTTAGGCTTTTTAATCCGGCCCGCCAACGTTGTCCATATTTAGAAAAAATATTTCCCCAAGATGGCGCCGTCATGCCAGTGGCAGTAGCTCTGCTCACTCTTATTTGTTTTTCGTGTTTTACAGCCCTTCTATCTTTTTTAAATTACATTTTAATATTTCCTAATACATTCCTTTTTACTTTGTACTTTATACTTTAATGATGAGTGATGAGTAAGTTAATACTTTAGTCCTTTTTTCTGTTTATGTTTCATATGTACTGTTAACAGATGCACTTTTTTATTTGTATCGTATCTTCTGCTGACCCCGCCCATCTGTCAAATTTTTAAAGTCAAAAAAGTTTGCCCAACCCTGGTTTAGCCTGTCTTATAACCGACGTGTTAAGTGGTGCTATATTTTTTGTTAACAACAGTCAAGACAAGTGTTTATGTAGAACAAGCAAATATTTATATGACTAACCTGACACGTGCCTCCATTTAAGGATACCTCTCCTGCTGTCGTTTTCTTGACGACAACCAGATTGTTACCAGCTCGGGAGACACCACCTGGTAAGAGAAAAAAAGTGTTTTGTTCTAAGCTTGACTTCCAAACACATACTGACCGGCTTTTAAACTAAAACAATACGTTTTTGCTATGTGACAGTGCACTTTGGGACATTGAGACCGGCCAGCAGACGACCACATTCGCCGGGCACACGGGGGATGTCATGAGCCTCTCTCTGGCCCCGGAGTCACGGTTATTTGTCTCCGGTGCTTGCGACGCTTCGGCTAAACTCTGGGATGTGCGAGAGGGCATGTGTAGACAGACCTTCACTGGACATGAGTCTGACATCAATGCCATCTGTGTAAGTTCATTTTTTGGGGGGTTTTGGGCGAGTAAATTGAAAGGCTGGCAAACAATGTTCCCTCTAGGCTGCGCAAATGCGCGCTACTCTCGTCTTCTCTGCGCAGCAGCAATCATATGGCGTGCAGTAAATAAAATCCCAACTTTTTAATTGTATTTTTTTTAAATGTTTTTTTTTATTATTATTTTTTATTATATATATTTGTTTATATTTTTTTTTATTTATATATTTTTTAAGTTTTTATTATTATTATTTATTTAATTTTTTATATATATATTTTTTAATTTTTATTATTATTATTATTTCTTTTATTTTTATATATATTTTTTATACCCCATTCCCCATGATGGCGCCGTTTACGTGGCAGTAGTTCTGTCCACTTATGGTTTTTTTGTGTTTTACTGCATGTTTTACATTAAAAAATTAGAGGGAACATTGCTAGCAACAATTTGAAATACTCTGTAAAATTATTGGCACTATAACAGTCATCTTTGCGTCAAATAGTATTGCAATAAACAGTTTATTTTTTAAAGTGACAGAGATCAAAATAAGATCAAGAGCTTGGTGACATGCTAATGTTTTTTGTTCTACTTTATGGTGGCAGTTCTTCCCCAATGGCAATGCCTTTGCCACTGGCTCGGATGACGCCACCTGCAGGCTGTTTGACCTGCGTGCCGATCAGGAATTGATGATCTACTCTCACGACAACATCATCTGCGGCATCACCTCGGTGGCGTTCTCCAAGAGTGGACGTCTCCTCTTGGCTGGATATGACGATTTCAACTGCAATGTGTGGGACACACTAAAGGCCGACCGTGCCGGTGAGATTGGTCGCCCAAAAAAAACCTCTTTCCATCTTCTAATACAACCTTTTGTAACGAAGAGAGCCATAAACAATTCATATTTTATAATGTTATTCATTCAGAGCCATTTAAAAGTGTAAATACCTATAAATGCGTGCCTGTGTTTTTAGTCATTTCACCACAAAAACTACTTTTCACATTCTTATGCAGTTACTAATAAATAAGAGTATGCAATCCAGAAGAGACTAATTTAAAGAAAATTACGATTAAAGCAGTATTTGGTTTCCATATTTTAGTTCACAGGTTACCGGAAAGCCAGATCCACCCATCAAAAGAGCCACATGTGGCTCCCGAGCCATAGGTTCCCTACTCTCGTTCTAATAGCTTGATTATATGCTTTGTTTATTTGGATCGGTGGGTCGGTAGGTACCCCGGAGACTTAATTTTTCCATACGTGCCTTTTTAATTTTCCCTCGATGTCCCTTGACTATTTTGTTTTGTTTACCTTTCCAGGTGTGTTGGCTGGCCATGACAACCGTGTGAGCTGCCTGGGTGTGACTGATGACGGCATGGCTGTTGCTACAGGATCCTGGGACAGCTTCCTGAAGATCTGGAATTGAAGCCTGAAGGTTATTATCTTTTCCTTCATTCGCTGAAACCAAAAGTGGATCATGATGACAAAATGGTTAGCCGCAACATCTTAATTGCTATGTTGTCAAACAATCATTTTTTTTTTTTACAATAAGATGCTTGTGTGGTAGGTGTAATGACTTCTTTTCAAAAGGTTGGCAAGCAGATTATAATTATGGTGCTTACCAAAATAAAATATTGAGTATGTATAAGGTTTTATTTTTTTGAAAATTCTTAGGCTTGTTATATATTAACAAGGGGATTCTTGGAATTGTGGTTATATATTCTTTAAATTAATAGTAATAAACTGTTGCGGATAAAACATGGATGCCAATTTTCACTGGCTGGATCGTGGATAGATTATAGAATTTAGAGGTTTTGAGCACAGGTTAGATTAAAAAGTAACGTATTTACTCGCATATAAGCCGTATTTGTTTTGATAGAATTGAAGGTACGGCTTATATGCGCATAAAAATACAACATTCACGAAACTACAAGGAGACAAAGACGAAACGCAAGACAATGTGGACGATATGGTCATTTATTTAGAAAATGGAGAAAGGATAAAAGGATAAAATGCTAAACAAAATTCATTTTGATGTTTTAAAAGTAAAATAAAATCAAGAAACAAAAACATCTTGCATAAAATGTACAATGATTTGAAAATTGTAAATCAGGGGGGGCTTATATGCGAGAAATTGTAAAATATCTATCATATTTGAACATGCTTGCCTGAAATTGAATGGGAAGTCAGCCAATGTGGTTTGATGAGTTCCCACGAGCTAATTTCTACTTAAATAATATTTAGTACAGTAATACTTGATCAAATATCAATAGACTACTGTGCCAAAAAACATCAAGGCACCTTTCTTATGGTTTTACAGCAAATGTAACGCGATGACTTGGTTCTATTCGTCAATTGGGATCTCAAATCTACACTCTGTGGTCATGTGACATGATGCAAGTTATCCCACAGATTGTGGAAGTCACACTTATGCGTTTTTGTTTTTATGTGGGTGGCACCAAATCGACACCTTTATTTTTAGACTAAGAAAAATAATGCGACTGAGCTTTTCTTTCTCCTTTATATTACAAAATGAGCTGTATTGCAACCAACTATATCTGCCCACTGTGTTATAAAATTATATTTTATCTCTAAATCCCCTCTATTTGCCCCGCCTCCACCCTGACTTTCAGATGCAACCTATCCAGGGTTGTTTGCTTTTGTCTTCCCTTCAAAATATTCCCAAAATAATGCACACAAATGTCCTCACAATAGGATAACACACGGCCACTTGCCAACGAAAAGTACTCCTCTCGTATTAGCAAACAAGCTCCGCCATTCGCACTGACTAATGGGAAAAAAAAGTTTGGTCGCCGGACGTTTGGTCCCTTTTGGTCGCCGGTCAAATGGTGACAGTTTACTTTTGAAACCAGCTCTCAAAATCTATGAGAGAGATTTTAATATCTAAGTACTGTATAGTATCTAAGTACTGTATAGTATCTGAGTACTGTATAGTATCTGAGTACTGTATAGTATCTGAGTACTGTATAGTATCTAAGTACTGTATAGTATCTAAGTACTGTTGAAACCAGCTCTCAAAATTATATTCATGAGAGAGTTTAATGTATCTAAATATCTACTGTTTTCAACAGTACTTGGATATTAAACAGTACTTAGATATTAAACTCTCTCTCTCTTAGATATTATACTCTCTCTTAGATATTATTTTCTCTGTTAGATCATTAACTCTCTCTCTCACATGAATATAATTTTGAGAGCTGGTTTCAACAGTAAACTGTCACCATTTGACCGGCAACCAAAAGGGACCAAAAGACTGGCGACCAAACGTCCTGCGACCAAACATCCGGCGACCAAACGTCCCGTGACCAAACGGCCGAGCACCCTATTCTGCTATCAACAAACAGCTCACCCACCGACTTCTACTTATAACAATACGATAGCCAACATTTTATTTAATTTATTTTTTACATTAGTTTGTCGTCTTTGCTTCCCAGATGTCCTTTTAACTCCAAAGCCGACTGGAAGACCATTACAACTTCAGAATGTTCACCACCGCATCTTCTTCAACACTGTTTAAAACTGACTTGGACACCACACAAAAAAAAAAAATGTCGAAGGGAAAAAAAAAAAAACAATCCTTTCCTACACAAAGAAGAGCACAATTGTCTTATCACTTAATTAAAGAAAGGATCTCCTGTGGTATCAAATCAAAAAAAAAAAAAACTTGTGCATTCCTTCTCGGACCATTTCATGTTATCTTGTAAGAAAGATTATTAAAAAAAACAACAAAAAAACAACAACAACCCAACACTATCACCCCCATTCAAACGTATGTGTGTTTTGAAAGCAAATGTTGGAGTGTAATTGTACAAATTATTTAACTTTTTTTTTTTTTTTTAAAGAATTCTATTCCAACGGTTTGTTACTCTCAATGGCTTTTTTTTGTCGTATTTCTTTAGTAGTTTTAGATATGTTTTGAATGACAACTTGTCCTTTCTAATCCAGTTAAATCACGTATGAGCGATGAGAGAAAAACACGCAGAAGTTTAAAAAAAATAATAATTTCAACAAAAAAAAATCAACAAAAAAAAAACGCTTGGATCATATAACACGAGCAGCTTTTTCCAAAATGTCTCATGTATTTATATACTAGCTGTTTAGCTTCTTTTTATTTTCTCATCACAGCCTTTTGCACATGAAGAAGCTTTGCTAACACAATGTTAACTAACCAAGCACATGCTATAAGTTATGAATGCTCATTCCAGTACACAAAAAAGTACTTTTTACGAGTAACTTTATGTTAAAAACCCTCCGTAAATCTTCTTCATGTCTTTTTTGGGTGGTTAGCAATGGGGTTATTACTAAGCAAAGCAAGTACTGAGGTTTTTTTAGGTGGGGTTTTACTTTTTTTTGTTTAAAGTGGGTGGGAAGCTTTTTTGTGTTTTAGTATCCACTTTTTTTTCACTTCACTTAACTAAATTGACACATCTTTTGCTTGGGACTGCAGTTGCAACTTTGTGAATGATATGTACAACAACAACAACAAAAAAATCAACGTCTGAAAAAAAATGGTCTGATGTTTTTAAGTTAAGACATTTAATTTTGTCTGACATGACTTCATTTAGATGTGCATGCTGTAGACTTGCTTTCAGTGGTGCGGAAATAAATAAATACAAAAAAATACTAGATTTTTTTTCTTTCGGGGGGTGGGGTTCTGAAAAAAAGGAGTTAACAGAATTAATTTAATAAAATTAAAACCGGAGTCTTTTTTTTTGCATACTAATAAGCTGGTAATGCCATGACCACGTGCCTAGTGTTAAATTTATTTTCAAGTGCTTTTGAAGCTACTTTTTAAAGAATATATTAACATTATTGTGGTAATTCTATTCTTGGCAAACCTTTTTCTTCTTTTTAAATTGTCACTTGATGGAACAAAAACACACATTTACACCTTTTCTGCTTAAACTTGTTTTACTTTTGGTCTTAAAATTGAAAAGCTAGAACATCGGAATGACATTTCACTGTACACAGAAGCACTTTTGTTAATGTGACATTCTCACTTTTCCTTTCTCTACAATGATGTACTTCAATAAATGTGATGTATTTTTGTGTGTGTGGCCACAAGTGAAAATGCAATTTAAATGCAGATGGATTTATTACCCCCCTTACACCAAAACCCCATCCATTTCCCATAAATACGATAGAACTCTGCATCCTTATGTAGCTTTCCACTATTTTTTTCTTTTGGGTTTAATTTCCTTTCAGTCTGTTGGTGTTCCACGGTGAGCTGGATGCAAGATAGATACTGTACTAAAATGTACTGTTATTGATTGAAGATGTAATAAAAAGCTGTTTGAGAGTTATATTGTAGTCATTCTTTACCCTAACAAAGTGGCAGTCTTCAATGTACTCGTGCTTTTGGAATGTGGGGAAAATCCAGGCAAATTCCAACAGAGTCCTTAACGTTATAATAAAAATAATATATAATATAAATTCATTTTAATTTTAAGCCTTCTAAGGGCTAATATGCAAATTTCAATAGGAAGTCGGGGTTAAATTTGAACGTAAAAACTGAGGGGAATGGACAAGCTACCTATATTTTCTCGATTTATATATATTAAAATACTGATCTATTGCGGAAAATAAAATTTGAAGTTAGGTGTGACAGATGTTAAAGCTGTAATTTTATTTTCTAGTCAGCTGACATAACGCCTTTTCTATTATTGTTTACATACAATATAGATGGTCGGCCATCTTGATATTGTATCAAGCGTCGTGTTGTGTGGACTGTACCATTTCCGGATTCAAAACAGGTTACTTACCTGTATAAAGCAGTAAAACTATACAATTAATTCAGAAAAAAACACAATCTCAGTGAAAATGCATTTCAATTCAAAGCGCATATTTAGAGGTTTAAAGGGCCACAGAGGAGTAAAAGAAATTTAAATATAGTTTACCCCGTAAAATGCACTGTTCCGGTTTTGATGACGCACTTCCTGCTTCTCTTAGCTAATCCTGTTTCAACTAGCCATCCATGGCGGCGTGACCGTCTTTCCTCGTGTAGCAAACATCAAAAACATTCTTTATGTCGTGTTTTTTGATGAAACGACAATTTACTAACACGGAATTGCAGTCGGCAAGTATCAACACGAATATTTTTTCGCTTTTGTACGAGTTTTCATGGATGTTAATGCCGCGATTACGGTACTTTAAGTGCGTTGTTGACACGCAAAACTGTTGGAACGAACAAAGGACAGAGCCGCATACCTAACTCATTTTTTCTGATTTAAATCGATTCTATTTATATTTAAACTTAAAAACCAGGAAGATTTAATCCTATTGTTTTGTTTTATAGTTTACAAATTTAAGTTTTATTGACTTATTTTGTGCAAGTAGCCACGATAGCCGTCGTAACAGTATCCCCCACCCGTCGTAACTCCGGACAAATGGCCGAGGTATACGTTCGAGTGGCCGAGGAGGAAAATGAGGAGCCAATGGAGATTCCGTCGGAGGACGACGGTACTGTTTTGTTGTCGACTGTGTCGGCCCAGTTCCCCGGAGCGTGCGGCCTCAGGTTCAGGAGCCCCGTGTCCCAATGTATGCGTGGGGTCCGAATCGTCGAGGGGGTTCTACACGCCCCCGAAACCGGCTGGGGAAACATGGTGTACGTGGTCAACTACCCGAAAGGTAAGCTAACGACTTATTGTCAATATTACGCTTTTTCTGCTTATTTTCTTCTTAAAGTGGATGTCTTAGTATCATGTTGTTTGTTTGAGTTGCTTTGAAGTAACGTTTTTTTTTGGATAGGTGACAGCACACTGGGAATGGTAGTTGTTTACATTTAAAAACAAACTGATATTCTTTAATGTCATTGAAATTAGGTTGAGTTGTTTATTAAAAATTCAGTTTCAAAATAAAAGACATGGGTTATGGGTCCTTGATGACATTCTAAAATTGATGACTATAATCACATTACGAAAAAAGTCAAACGTACTTTCAATTTTAATTAATGTAGATTTTTTTAATTAAGAGAAATTGTACCTGTAGTACATGGATATTGTGTGTTGCTGCATTGAGGTTTTGTTTATATTTGACATTTTTGTCTAAGAATTCTGACAGCAGATTTTGAAATAAGCCAAAAACTGCATTTTTTCTTTAAAAAAAGGTCTGTTGTGGTATTTGCCGTATTGTTTTGGATAGTGACTAGTAATCCCAATTTAGTAATTTTTGCCCAATGATTTCACCAAATTAATCCTTATCCATTATTTATTTTGTTTGTTTTTATTTCAGAGCCCTCTAGTGGCCGTTCCTTACTATTGCCTTTATAAGTAGTATCAGCTTTTCAGTAGTGGATATTGTGATTATATAAAGTTTACTATTGTTTTTATCGAGATGGTGTATTAATAAATGAGAAAATGCCAGTCCTAATTTAATCGCTAATAGCTAAACCAATGTCTTGCACACAGATAACAAAAGAAAAATGGAAGAAATCGACGCCTCATTGGCCGTAAAAATGAAGCGCAACGACTTGAAGACGTCAGACTTGATCGTGCTAGGTCTTCCTTGGAAAACCACGGAGCAGGACCTGAAAGAATACTTCAGTACTTTTGGAGAAGTCATCATGGTCCAGGTAAGGATGTACCACGGCGTGATGTACGCACGTCGTGTGTCAATATGACGTGCGTACATCACGCTGTCATGAAAAATCTCTCCCTCTTCTTTTTGGGTCAGGTAAAACGAGACGGAAGGTCGGGAAATTCCAAAGGCTTTGGATTTGTGAGGTTCACAGAGTACGAATGCCAGGAAAAGGTCATAGCCCAGCGCCATATGATTGATGGCAGGTGGTGCGATTGCAAGTTCCCCAACTCCAAGGTGAATATGGTAATGCCATCGAGTTTGAAATGGTGTCGAGCTCTTGTTTTTTTGCGTAACCTTGAACTCACGGTGTTGTCTCCCAGCAAGGGCCGGATGAGCCCATGAGGAGCCGAAAAGTCTTTGTGGGTCGATGCACGGAAGATATGACCACCGACGAGCTGAGGCAGTTTTTTATGCAGTATGGAGAGGTCACAGATGTCTTCATCCCCAAGCCATTCCGGGCTTTTGCTTTTGTTACCTTTGCGGATGATCAGGTAATCATTTCGATCAGGACCTCTAAATACTTAGAAAGTATTTTTGCATGCTAAACCCAGATTTTGAGGATGTGTGAATATCTCAGTCCGGACCTGATATTTTAAAATCTTTTTAGAGTTTGGTCGATATGACAAAAATTGTTATCATGATAAAAAAAAAAATGTATGGTAGTTTATAATTTTCATCTACATTTCTTAATATTGTCGTTGACAAAAAATATTTCAAGATGGCTATGGTTAGCATTTTAGCGCTCAGCTTTACGTCTTCTTTATTGTTTGTTGTTGTGTAGCATCAAATTAGATTAAATAAATTTATTTATTCCATATTTTGGGAAATTTTACTGTCAGTAGTAAGAGGGTGAGAATACAGACACAGCAAAAGACATTTTAGACGTAAATAAATGGGTAATAAATAAGTAAATTCATAAATAAATAGGTAATAAATAAGTAAATTCATAAACAAATAGGTAATACATAAGTAAATTCATAAATAAATTATGACTGTTGCTGAAATATATATATATACACATACATACACATACATACACATACATACACATACATACATACACATACATACACATACATACACATACATACACATACATACACATACATACACATACATACACATACATACACTTACATACACATACATACACATACATACACATACATACACATACATACACATACATACTCATACATACACATAGATGCACATGTATACACGTGAATGATACGAAAAACTGAAATGCCTGAACTATGGTAACGTCTGTCTCATTTCGGCCCCGCTAGGTGGCTCAGTCGCTCTGCGGTGAAGACCTGATCGTCAAAGGCGTGAGCGTCCACATCTCCAACGCCGAGCCCAAACACGGCAACCGACAATTCGACCGCACGACCCGCTTCGGCAACGGCTTCGGCGCCCAGGCGTTCGGAGCCAGCCGCGGAGGCATGGGGAGCGGCGGCAATAGTAACATGGCCAATTTCGGTTCCTTCAGCCTCAATCCCGCCATGATGGCGGCGGCCCAGGCCGCCCTGCAGAGCAGTTGGGGGATGATGGGAATGTTGGCTAGCCAGCAGTCGTCCTCCTCGGGCTCTGGCGGTGGCGGAGGAGGGGGCGGTGGCTCTGGCCGGGACCAGAATCAGTCCTTTGGCGGGGGGAACGGCAACTACGGAGCCGGCTCGGCCAGTTTGGGCTGGGGCGCGGGCTCAAACTCCACCAGTGGAGGTAGTGGATTTAGCTCGGGGTTTGGCTCCAGCATGGAGTCAAAGTCTTCCGGGTGGGGTATGTAAAGAAAGACAAGGGGAAGAGAAAAAAACGGAAAATGTGCGGTAAGTATTTGGATATAGAGTCTTTTCATATGTTAATTTTTTAGGTGTCTGCGTATTTATATGACACCAAGATGGTTTTGTACAGTTGGAGAAAAATATTTTATTTAGAAAAAAGGGTGTCCAAACTGTGGTTGATGGCCATTTGAAGTGGTAGGTCCCAATGGATTGGTCATTTATTTGTTAAAAAAATGTTTTGCATTAAATTGATTTGATTGAAATTTAAAGACAACACTGAGAACTGGTTTTGGGTTTTCAGGTTATTTAAAGATTGTCTAAATTTAAGATATGAGTGCCGTCTGGGCATTCTGCGTTTTTTTTTTTTTTTACAGATTGGACACCCCTGTTTAATTGGCTCATGGGTAAAGTGATTTTTTTTTTACTCATTTCAACTGGATTCTCTAATGCATGTTTTTTGTGTACTGTGATGATTTAAGATAAGATTTTTTTTCCCCTTCCGTTCACTAGCCAAGTTGCATTGGAGGAGAATCTGGTTGAAAATGAAAATGTCTAAGTTAAACTTTTATTTTTCAGTCAAAAATGGACACAAAAACGCCCTTCATTGAAATCTCTTCTGCAGTTGCTCTGTCTCTCTTCAGTTTCCATGCGAGGAAGCTCCAATATGGCAGCGTTGTCACTCTCCCGCCTGTCTTAATGCTATGCCCATCAAACAACGACTTAACTCCGTCGAGACGGTGGGTGTTTTTTCACTTTTTTTCCCTCAAAAAAAAGACTTATGATTGGAGAAAACTGCGCAAGTGACCGATTTTGATGAGTGCGGATGGCTTGAAGAATGGCGCAAAAAGAGTGGAACGGCTGGTGAGTGAACGGACTGAGAACTGCTTGTGAGAACGAGCCCCCCCAAATCCCCCA
Source organism: Stigmatopora nigra (assembly GCF_051989575.1). Classification (NCBI taxonomy): domain Eukaryota; kingdom Metazoa; phylum Chordata; class Actinopteri; order Syngnathiformes; family Syngnathidae; genus Stigmatopora; species Stigmatopora nigra. Next base: position 2,324,556 of record NC_135517.1, read on the forward strand.
AAAAGTGTATGAGTGGAAGCAAGGAGACCCCTCATAACCCTTAAAAAAACATGGACATCTTTTTCTATAATGCAAGCTTTTCTCCCCTTTATTCATTATGTGATGACACGATGATGATGATGATGAAGATGATGATGATCTTGTGGAGTGTTGTGCTCTTTGTAATGCTGTATGTTGTGTTTTTTCTTTTTTTTTTTTTGGACTAATCTGTCCGACAGTGTGCGTAATTGACGTTGAGTGGCGTTGACTGACAAGGGGGCGGAGTTACAAGTGTGATGTGAGAAGGAGGGAATGTGTCCTGGCTCCGCCCCCTCCCTTGGTTGGACACAAGGATCTTGGTGTTTGTGAGGTGTTTGGAAATTGTCAAATGGAGTTGACGAATAAAGTTTCATTTGAATTGATTGTTATTTGCGTGCGATTAAAGAAACTAATTTGATTGACACATTTAGGAACTACGATGGTCGAGGTCAACATTTGGAAAAACTGCAGACTTGAAGGATGAAGACTTCCCGAGTCCTGACACTTTGCCTTCTCGGAAATGCGGTAGTACCTTTTTTTTATCACTTTTTTTTAGGTTTTAGATACAGATAAAGGTTCTTTTTCGTCCGATAATTTGGTTGGGCGAGATAGTTTTGGATGAGATAATGAATGTTTGGATTTAAGGGCCTTTTTTTTTGATTGGCTGGTAATTTTTCACATTTGTCGAATGGATAATTGCTGCTGTTTTGTTGAATGTGTAGGGGTCGCTATTTGACTATTTTCCATCACTGAATTCTAAATTAATGCAGTTTTTTATAAGCCTGGCGGCCTGCTGACCAGTGATAATGTTACAAAACGAAAGTATTTTAAGCACAATGGCGACATTTTTCGTATTGAATTTTTGTCAAGATTTCAAGATTGTCATTTTTTAATTATAATATAAATTTTTATAAGTATTGCTAAAAGAAGGCTTATTCTGAATAGTCTTAATCGTTTTTTGTTCCTGTTTTCATGTATTTCAGGTGACATAAAACGGGTCAAAAAATTGTAAATTCAGTTTGTCACCAGTAGGAGAAAAACATTAGTACAAAATACATGGTGTTTTTGACAAGTGCCAAGAAGTTAGAGAAAAATACTGTTTATTTATTGATACAATTGATTTCCTAACATGGAATATTTACAAAAAAAGTAGTATTTCATTATTTGGCGGCTAAATAATTTAACGTTGAAAAAACAATTGTCACTTGAACTATGCAGTAAATCCCATCTGTTGAATTTTTTTTAATTTTTTTTACAGGGATTATTTTTTGTCATTTTTAAGAGATTTTTTTTAGGTCCGAGTGTTTCATTCTTTGCTCTCGTCAGCGTCTTTGTTCTTCTTCTTCTTTTTTAAAGCTTTCTGCTCTTGTTCCACTTCTTCGCTTTTCCTCTGTATGTGCGTTGACTGAAATAAAAGGGAATCCCAACTCACCAATGTCTCTTATTTCATTCTAGTCGCAGAACTATTCGATGGAGAATACTTACCAATGCAGTACTACGTCGAGCCAAAAGTTTGACATCATCTGCAGACACCGTGCATCTTTTTGCATGTCTGCAATTAGAATTTCAGGTAGTATTGAGGTTAACATAAAAATGACCTAACATGCCAATGTATTTCTAGAACACGCTTACTTGGCAAATGCTTCCAAATCTTTTGCAAATATTTCTGAAAAACAACCATAAAGCAGTTTTGTAGCAACTTCAATAGTTTTTTGTAGCGATTCAATCAAAACAATGTTAATAATATAGAATAAATGACAGTTTTTTAAAATTATAATTGGATAAACTATTAATCATTAGTGAAATTAAAACATTTTTTAATAATTATCCATTCATAAAATAAACAATCGATAGATTAAATTGTTTTTTAATAGTAGCAGTTGTTACTGTCTCAAGTACCAATAAAGTTTTTTTTTTCAAATTTAAATTCCACATCCAATTCATTTAAACTAATAAGTTTTATGACTAAAAGTGCTATTGAGCGTCAAATTTAGCCTATTCAATCGTCCCAGTTAAAATTATTTGGACGTTTATAGCCGCCAGTGGAAGCAAAATAGTTAAACGTGTGGATCAATAAAGTGTTAACCAATTGTATGGAACCAGGAAGTAGTCGGCACCCACCACACTGTCCGAAGGTGGTCTCCGTGATGGCAGCAACAACTTGACGGCTCAACTTTCTACGGTATTCTTCGCTCATATTCTGACAAATTCGACCGACTGTGAAGTGGATGGTCGCCTTTAGTCGCTAGAATACAAACTCTTGTTATTGACATTTTACAATGCAGTTGGAAGCATATCCACGATTGATTGCCTACCAGTTTTGTTTCGTCGTCGCCCGCTGCCATGTTTGTAGTTGTTGTTGCGTTAATTTTCCACGTTTTAAGGAGATAAGTGTCGCAGTTTATGTTCGTACATTTGGCGCTCGCATTCAACTAGTCCAAAACAGCAAACGACTAATGACTGAATTTCCTTTTGTTACTTTTTACAGCACTACCATGCGTTAGGAAGCTGTACTACAAAACTGTTTCCAGAAGCCCCCTGGTGGAGTAAAAGAACACTGAAGTTATACTTATAGCTTACTATATACCATGTAGTTTGTGGAAGAAAATTTAGCCTTACTATACTATGTCGTTTTTTGAAGAAAATTTAGCCTTACTATACTATGTAGTTTTTTGAAGAAAATGTAGCCTTACTATACTATGTCGTTTTTTGAACAAAAAGCCTTACTATACTATGTCGTTATTTCAACAAAAAAACCTTATGTTTGTGGAATATTTATTTTTTTCAAAAATGAATACAATACATAAATGAGTATGACTTTGTGCAGTTGGGCAAACTATTGCACACTGAGTTTAGGTTTTCATTCCAACACATAACAAGGACATCTTTTCACCAAACTGTCAATCAGTGGATTTCAGTCAAATTCTGCTTTTTTTCCTACAGAAATCTTCTCTTTCCTGGATGGGTTGCCACAAACACCATCCCTCAACCTCGAGGACGCTTCAAGGACCAATTTGCCTATCCGTAAATCAGAGTGACCTTTTGTAAACTTGCTTGCAGACTTGATCCTCACAGGTGAGCTCCTGAAATTACATCATATTTGGGTCAAAGGTTAATTTGTATTAATTCCACCTCATTTTTTGTAATCTAGTCAAATGGTGATTATGAAATCATACCAAGTGAAGCTCATCTCCCTGAATCCAGTGAGTCCAACCTCGATTCTTTTTTTCCCCACGCTGAACACACACTAGCTTGTCCTTTTCCCAGTTGACCATACTCTTGAAAATACACACAATCACACAAGGAAAAAAAGCCTTATAAATATATAAAAAGTCCCAAAATACTACCATGTATATAAATAGTCCAAAAATACTACTGTCTATAAAAAGTCGTAAAAATACTACTATCTATATAAAAAGTCCTAAAAATACTAATAGGTATATAAAAAGTCCAAAAATACTACTGTGTAAACAAAGTCCAAAAATACTACTATGTCTATAAAAAGTCGTAAAAATACTACCATCTATATAAAAAGTCCTAAAAATACTACTAGGTATATAAAAAGTCCAAAAATACTACTATATAAAAAGTCCTAAAATACTACTGTCTATAAAAAGTCATAAAAATACTACTATCTATATAAAAAGTCTTAAAAATACTACTAGGTATATAAAAAGTCCAAAAATACTACTATATAAAAAGTCCTAAAATACTACTATATAAAAATTCCTAAAATACTACTGTGTAAACAAAGTCCAAAAATACTACTATGTCTATAAAAAGTCGTAAAAATACTACTATCTATATAAAAAGTCTTAAAAATACTACTAGGTATATAAAAAGTCCAAAAATACTACTATATAAAAATTCCTAAAATACTTCTGTCTAAACAAAGTCCAAAAATACTACTATGTCTATAAAAAGTCGTAAAAATACTACTATCTATATAAAAAGTCCCAAAAAAATACTACTAGGTACATAAAAAGTCCAAAAATACTACTATATAAAAAGTCCTAAAATTCTACTGTGTAATTTATAATTTTAACTTAATATCTTAAAATTTTTTATTTATTTTTTACTGAAAAAAATCTGCGAAGCTCTTGAGTCCGCGATAGCTGAAGCGCGAAGTAGCGAGGGAACACTGTACTATACTATATCATTTTTAAAAGAAAAAAAGCCTTACTGTACATGGTTATTTTGTATAGAAAAAAGGCAGAAAGCAATTTCGACTCTGTTTCACCTGGCATAACCGATTATCCATTCCCTTGGTGACCTCTTTAAATTCCTCCCCAACCTTGAACGCAACATCATAATTCCTAAAACTGGTCAGAGTCTTGACGGTGAATTGATGACCTTCTTGTTCGATCACTTTCCGAGGCTTCAACATGGCCGCCATTTTGCGGGTTGCGAAATCAATCCCTGCAAAAAACTTTCTTCTCCATAAAAATGTCCCTAAAAAATCATTTTATTATATTTCCAAATTTTTAAAGACTTACCAAGAGCAATCATGTATCCTTCAAAGTTGACATTACTAACCATGTCCCACGTCCCGGAGTAGTTGGACGCCATCGCAGATGTTTTTTTGTAGCTTGTGGATTCGGCAACGTGTTTTTATGGTGTGTTAATGTAGGCCAGAGGTGACGGGATGAGGACTTAAATGGGTGGGACGGGACCTTTTGCACACAATTGAAGACAACAGACGGAAAAGTGGTCTGCCACATTTAAGGTGAAAGGTCGCTGGGGAGAGGAGACAACCTGAAGGCCTACTCTCTCGCATTTGTGAGTATCAGTGTGAATTATTATACAATTTTATGAGTTTACAACAAAAATCTGCGATGTAGTGAAGTATGAAAATGTATAGTAAGGCTTTTTTTTGCCTAAAAAAATGACCATGTATAGTAAGGCTTTTTTTGTAAAAACGACATAATATAGTAAGGCATTTTTTTTGGTAAAAATGACATAGTATAGTAAGGCTAATAGAAGATTGTTCATTCATTTTCTATATTACACGTCCTTGCTCATGGGTAAAGTGTGGACACTGTGGCGTAGAGGTTAAGTCGCGTGTATCTCGTCTGGGAGACCTGGGTTCGAATCCCGGTTGGGACACATTTTCATTTAGTTGTTTCTATGTATTTGCAGGCAAGACCTTCAAATGACGACAAAGGAAAGTGTAGCCACTTGGTGGCGCAGAGGTTAGTTCACTGGACTCCCATGTGGGAGACCTGGGTTCGATTCCCGCTGTCGTCATTTGGTTGATCACCAAACCATGTAGGTGAGTAAATGGAATAAGAAGAAAAAAAAAGAAAAATATTTTTAATTTTTATTAAACACTTTGTCATACTTTTCAGCAAAAGGTTATATTCCGAACTGCCTTCGGCAGTTCGGAAGACACTTGATGGACCTGTCCGTGCGAAAGGCGTTCTCGGGTCGGCCTTTGGCCGACCCTCGACCGCTTGTTTGGTCAGTGAACCGCCGACACCGGGAAGCGAACTCACGTTCTCTCCGTGCAAAGGCGAGTGTGCAACCCACTACACCAACTCGTGCCCCACTTATACATAGGTGTTGAAACGTTTTATCCAAGGAAATGGGGTGAAACACTTAGTCATTTTTTGAACAAAATGCTTCATCCACCACTGAATACTTATACATTTAAACACTTAGGCATTAGAACTTATTCTTTTAACTGAATAATATTGGGAAAATCATTGCCTGCACTGGGATTTGAACCCAGGACCACAGGGGTGGTAGACTGATGACTTAGCCACTGGGCCACCACCCTGTGAGAGAAAGTAGTAATATTTATACTCTTATCTCATTCATTTACCTGAATAATATTTGGAAAATTTTTGCAGGTACTTGGATTTGAACCCACAACCACAGAGGTGGAAGACTGATGACTTATCCACTGGGCCACCAACCTGTGAGAGAAATCTGTAGTACTTGTGCTTTTATCTCTTTCATTTACCTGAATAATATTTGGAAAATGTTTGCAGGTACTTGGATATGAACCCAAGACCAAAGAGGTGGAAGACTGATGACTTATCCACTGGGCCACCACTCTGTAAGTGAAATCTGTAGTACTTGTACTTTTATCTCTTTCATTTACCTGAATAATATTTGGAAAATGTTTGCAGGCACTTGGATTTGAACCCAGGACCTCAAAGTTAGGAGACTGATGACTTATCTACTGGGCCACCACTCTGTAAGTGAAACTTGTAGTACTTGTACCTTTATCTCTTTCATTTACCTGAATAATATTTGGAAAATCTTTGCAGGTACTTGGACTTGAACCCAAGACCAAAGAGGTGGAAGACTGGTGACTTATCCACTAGGCCACCACTCTGTAAGTGAAATCCGTAGTACTTGTACTTTTATCTCTTTCATTTACCTGAATAATATTTGGAAAATGTTTGCAGGTACTTGGACTTGAACCCAAGACCAAAGAGGTGGAAGACTGGTGACTTATCCACTAGGCCACCACTCTGTAAGTGAAATCTGTAGTACTTGTACTTTTATCTCTTTCATTTACCTGAATAATATTTGGAAAATTTTTGCTGGTACTTGGATTTGAACCCAGGACCACCGAGGTAGGAGACTGATGACTTATCCATTGGGCCATCAGTCTATGAGTTTTAATGGTAGTATTTGTTGTTTTGTCTCTTTTCACTCCCAGATCATACTTAGTCCTTTATGGTACTTTCAAGTGGGGAAAAGTTAGGTATAAAGAGCAAACCAGGAATTGAACCCAAGTCCACAGAGATGCGAGGCCAATGACTTATACACTGGACCACAGGCTCCCAAAAGGTGAACAGTAGTATTTATTGTTTTGTCTGTTACAATTATTAGTATAGTATAGCTTTATTTCTTTAAAAACAACATAGTATAGTAAGTTTTTTTTTCTTAAAAAACAACTTAGTATAGTAAGCCTTTTTTTCTTAAAAAACAACATAGTATAGTAAGGCTTTTTTTCTTTAAAAAAACGAAAAGCCTAGTACTACAATTACGTTTACATGCATGTGTTTGCATTACAAGGACACGTCCTAATGTGTAGTAATTTTACTTGTTTGCACATAAGTGTACTACTACAAGTATATATACACATAATTGTACAAGACAACTAATAGTGAACTTCCTGTCTTTTCAGGTACGCCTTCACAAAACATGTCCAAGTTGCCAAGTGAAAGCAGGATTGAATTTCTTAGCGTAACATAATCCTCCCGCCGTCCACAATTTCGACAACGGCTGTTAAACGTGCGTCGGAAGCCATGTTTCTGTACTTGCTGATCCTCCTCGCTTACCAATCCAGCAGATGGATCCCCAAGAACCGTAGGTTGAAATTGTAAGGGTTCAATTTCCTTACCAAATATGGCGTCTTGTTTCTAAACGCGTTTTCTCTTGCAGTCAAATCGTCAACGCCATGTTCGCAGGCCTTGTTTTGGTCCCTCAGCTGTACGTCCTAACAAGGTAACTTAACATGTTTTGCTAATAATTTGATCGTCCAATCATGTGTCTTTGTGTCCATAGGCCAAAATCAGCAAGATACTGCCGGAGACCATTGCTGAGCAACTTGGTCGCCTCTGTTGCGTTGTCCATTGTCGCCACAGGTACAAAAAAACACGCAAATATAGCGAAAATCTATGTTTAAACACATTTTTTTTACATATTTTTCCAGGTTTTTCGGTGGTTTTTACAGTTTTAGATGCAGTATCTCAAGGACTCTGGGCGTCCTGTCATGTTTTTGGACTGATGTCTTTCGGGCAAGGGGTTTGCTCGGCGATTTTGACACTCACTGCGGCTTCATGTGTAAAAAAAAACATTTAATCCGTAGAAGGATACACGTAAGAAATATGGAATTTATTCAAGTATTGTTTTTCTGTTTTTCTGCAGGCGATAACTACACCGGAACTGTATGAAGTGTCATTTTGTATCGTGGTTGCATCTGTTTTGAGTACAGGTAAAAAGGGCATAGTATAGTAAGGCTTTCTTTTCTTCAAAAAAACGGCATAGTATAGTAAGGCTTTTTTTCGTCAAAAAACGACATAGTATAGTAAGGCTTTTTATCGCAAAAAACGACATAGTATAGTAAGGCTTTTTATCGCAAAAAAACGACATACTATAGTAAGGCTTTTTTTCGTCAAAAAACGACATAGTATAGTAAGGCTTTTATTCGCAAAAAAACGACATAGTATAGTAAGGGTTTTTTCGTCAAAAAACGACATAGTATAGTAAGGCTTTTTTTCGTCAAAAAACGACATAGTATAGTAAGGCTTTTTATCGCAAAAAACGACATAGTATAGTAAGGCTTTTTTTCACCAAAAAACGACATAGTATAGTAAGGCTTTTTTCGTCAAAAAACGACATAGTATAGTAAGGCTTTTTATCGCAAAAAAATGACATAGTATAGTAAGGCTTTTTTCGTCAAAAAACGACATAGTATAGTAAGGCTTTTTTTCACCAAAAAACGACATACTATAGTAAGGCTTTTTTTCGTCAAAAAACGACATAGTATAGTAAGGCTTTTTTCATCAAAAAACGACATAGTATAGTAAGGCTTTTTTCGTCAAAAAACGACATAGTATAGTAAGGCTTTTTATCGCAAGAAAACGACATAGTATAGTAAGGCTTTTTACATCAAAAAACGACATAGTATAGTAAGGCTTTTTATTGCAAAAAACGACATAGTATAGTAAGGCTTTTTATCGCAAAAAAACGACATAGTATAGTAAGGCTTTTTATCGCAAAAAAACGACATAGTATAGTAAGGCTTTTTATCGCAAAAAACGACATAGTATAGTAAGCCTTTTTATCACAAAAAAACGACATAGTATTGTAAGGCGATAAAAAGCCTTACTATAGTAAGGCTTTTTATCGCAAAAAAACGACATAGTATAGTAAGGCTTTTTATCGCAAAAAAACGACATAGTATAGTAAGGCTTTTTATCGCAAGAAAACAACATAGTATAGTAAGGCTTTTTATCGCAAAAAAACGACATAGTATAGTAAGGCTTTTTATCGCAAAAAACGACATAGTGTAGTAAGGCTTTTTATCGCAAAAAAACGACATACTATAGTAAGGCTTTTTTTCGTCAAAAAACGACATAGTATAGTAAGGCTTTTTTCATCAAAAAACGACATAGTATAGTAAGGCTTTTTTCGTCAAAAAACGACATAGTATAGTAAGGCTTTTTATCGCAAGAAAACGACATAGTATAGTAAGGCTTTTTACATCAAAAAACGACATAGTATAGTAAGGCTTTTTATTGCAAAAAACGACATAGTATAGTAAGGCTTTTTATCGCAAAAAAACGACATAGTATAGTAAGGCTTTTTATCGCAAAAAAACGACATAGTATAGTAAGGCTTTTTATCGCAAAAAACGACATAGTATAGTAAGCCTTTTTATCACAAAAAAACGACATAGTATTGTAAGGCGATAAAAAGCCTTACTATAGTAAGGCTTTTTATCGCAAAAAAACGACATAGTATAGTAAGGCTTTTTATCGCAAAAAAACGACATAGTATAGTAAGGCTTTTTATCGCAAAAAAACGACATAGTATAGTAAGGCTTTTTTTCGTCAAAAAACGACATAGTATAGTAAGGCTTTTTTCGTCAAAAACGACATAGTATAGTAAGGCTTTTTATCGCAAAAAAACGACATAGTATAGTAAGGCTTTTTACATCAAAAAACGACATAGTATAGTAAGGCTTTTTTTCGTCAAAAAACGACATAGTATAGTAAGGCTTTTTTCATCAAAAAACGACATAGTATAGTAAGGCTTTTTTTCGTCAAAAAACGACATACTATAGTAAGGCTTTTTATCGCAAAAAAACGACACTATAGTAAGGCTTTTATTCGCAAAAAAACGACATAGTATAGTAAGGCTTTTTTTCGTCAAAAAACGACATAGTATAGTAAGGCTTTTTTTCATCAAAAACAACATAGTATAGTAAGGCTTTTTTCGTCAAAAAACGACATAGTATAGTAAGGCTTTTTTTCGTCAAAAAACGACATAGTATAGTAAGGCTTTTTATCGCAAAAAAACGACATAGTATAGTAAGGCTTTTTTTCGTCAAAAAACGACATAGTATAGTAAGGCTTTTTTTCGTCAAAAAACGACATAGTATAGTAAGGCTTTTTTCGTCAAAAAACGACATAGTATAGTAAGGCTTTTTTTCGTCAAAAAACGACATAGTATAGTAAGGCTTTTTTTCGTCAAAAAACAACATAGTATAGTAAGGCTTCTTTTCGTCAAAAAACGACATAGTATAGTAAGGCTTTTTTCGTCAAAAACGACATAGTATAGTAAGGCTTTTTTTCGTCAAAAACAACATAGTATAGTAAGGCTTTTTTCGTCAAAAAACGACATAGTATAGTAAGGCTTTTTATCGCAAAAAACGACATAGTATAGTAAGGCTTTTTATCGAAAAAAAACGACATACTATAGTAAGGCTTTTTTTTCGTCAAAAAACGACATAGTATAGTAAGGCTTTTTTTCGTCAAAAACGACATAGTATAGTAAGGCTTTTTATCGCAAAAAAACGACATAGTATAGTAAGGCTTTTTATCGCAAAAAAACGACATACTATAGTAAGGCTTTTTATCACAAAAAACGACATAGTATAGTAAGGCTTTTTATCGCAAAAAAACGACATACTATAGTAAGGCTTTTTTTCGTCAAAAAACGACATAGTATAGTAAGGCTTTTTTTCATCAAAAAACGACATAGTATAGTAAGGCTTTTTTTCGTCAAAAAACGACATAGTATAGTAAGGCTTTTTATCGCAAAAAAACGACATAGTATAGTAAGGCTTTTTATCGCAAAAAACGACACAGTATAGTAAGGCTTTTTATCGCAAAAAAACGACATAGTATAGTAAGGCTTTTTATCGCAAAAACGACATAGTATAGTAAGGCTTTTTATCGCAAAAAAACGACATACTATAGTAAGGCTTTTTATCGCAAAAAAACGACATACTATAGTAAGGCTTTTTTTCGTCAAAAAACGACATAGTATAGTAAGGCTTTTTTCGTCAAAAAACGACATAGTATAGTAAGGCTTTTTATCGTCAAAAAACGACATAGTATAGTAAGGCTTTTTTCATCAAAAAACGACATAGTATAGTAAGGCTTTTTTTCGTCAAAAAACGACATACTATAGTAAGGCTTTTTATCGCAAAAAAACGACATACTATAGTAAGGCTTTTTATCGCAAAAAAACGACATACTATAGTAAGGCTTTTTTTCGTCAAAAAACGACATACTATAGTAAGGCTTTTTATCGCAAAAAAACGACATAGTATAGTAAGGCTTTTTTTCGTCAAAAAACGACATAGTATAGTAAGGCTTTTTTCATCAAAAAACGACATAGTATAGTAAGGCTTTTTTTCGTCAAAAAACGACATACTATAGTAAGGCTTTTTATCGCAAAAAAACGACATAGTATAGTAAGGCTTTTTTTCGTCAAAAAACGACAGTATAGTAAGGCATTTTTCGTCAAAAAACGACATAGTATAGTAAGGCTTTTTTCATCAAAAAACGACATAGTATAGTAAGGCTTTTTTTCGTCAAAAACAACATAGTATAGTAAGGCTTTTTTCGTCAAAAAACGACATAGTATAGTAAGGCTTTTTTCGTCAAAAAACGACATAGTATAGTAAGGCTTTTTATCGCAAAAAAACGACATAGTATAGTAAGGCTTTTTACATCAAAAAACGACATAGTATAGTAAGGCTTTTTTTCGTCAAAAAACGACATAGTATAGTAAGGCTTTTTTCATCAAAAAACGACATAGTATAGTAAGGCTTCTTTTCGTCAAAAAACGACATACTATAGTAAGGCTTTTTATCGCAAAAAAACGACATACTATAGTAAGGCTTTTATTCGCAAAAAAACGACATAGTATAGTAAGGCTTTTTTTCGTCAAAAAACGACATAGTAGAGTAAGGCTTTTTTTCATCAAAAAACAACATAGTATAGTAAGGCTTTTTTCGTCAAAAAACGACATAGTATAGTAAGGCTTTTTTTCGTCAAAAAACGACATAGTATAGTAAGGCTTTTTTCGTCAAAAAACGACATAGTATAGTAAGGCTTTTTATCGCAAAAAAACGACATAGTATAGTAAGGCTTTTTACATCAGAAAACGACATAGTATAGTAAGGCTTTTTTTCGTCAAAAAACGACATAGTATAGTAAGGCTTTTTTCATCAAAAAACGACATAGTATAGTAAGGCTTTTTTTCGTCAAAAAACGACATAGTATAGTAAGGCTTTTTTTCGTCAAAAAACGACAGTATAGTAAGGCTTTTTATCGCAAAAAAACGACATAGTATAGTAAGGCTTTTTATCGCAAAAAACGACACAGTATAGTAAGGCTTTTTATCGCAAAAAAACGACATAGTATAGTAAGGCTTTTTATCGCAAAAAACGACATAGTATAGTAAGGCTTTTTATCGCAAAAAAACGACATACTTTAGTAAGGCTTTTATTCGCAAAAAAACGACATAGTATAGTAAGGCTTTTTTCGTCAAAAAACGACATAGTATAGTAAGGCTTTTTTCATCAAAAAACGACATAGTATAGTAAGGCTTTTTTTCGTCAAAAACAACATAGTATAGTAAGGCTTTTTTCGTCAAAAAACGACATAGTATAGTAAGGCTTTTTTCGTCAAAAAACGACATAGTATAGTAAGGCTTTTTATCGCAAAAAAACGACATAGTATAGTAAGGCTTTTTACATCAAAAAACGACATAGTATAGTAAGGCTTTTTTTCGTCAAAAAACGACATAGTATAGTAAGGCTTTTTTCATCAAAAAACGACATAGTATAGTAAGGCTTTTTTTCGTCAAAAAACGACATACTATAGTAAGGCTTTTTATCGCAAAAAAACGACATACTATAGTAAGGCTTTTATTCGCAAAAAAACGACATAGTATAGTAAGGCTTTTTTTCGTCAAAAAACGACATAGTAGAGTAAGGCTTTTTTTCATCAAAAAACAACATAGTATAGTAAGGCTTTTTTCGTCAAAAAACGACATAGTATAGTAAGGCTTTTTTTCGTCAAAAAACGACATAGTATAGTAAGGCTTTTTTCGTCAAAAAACGACATAGTATAGTAAGGCTTTTTATCGCAAAAAAACGACATAGTATAGTAAGGCTTTTTACATCAGAAAACGACATAGTATAGTAAGGCTTTTTTTCGTCAAAAAACGACATAGTATAGTAAGGCTTTTTTCATCAAAAAACGACATAGTATAGTAAGGCTTTTTTTCGTCAAAAAACGACATAGTATAGTAAGGCTTTTTTTCGTCAAAAAACGACAGTATAGTAAGGCTTTTTATCGCAAAAAAACGACATAGTATAGTAAGGCTTTTTATCGCAAAAAACGACACAGTATAGTAAGGCTTTTTATCGCAAAAAAACGACATAGTATAGTAAGGCTTTTTATCGCAAAAAACGACATAGTATAGTAAGGCTTTTTATCGCAAAAAAACGACATACTTTAGTAAGGCTTTTATTCGCAAAAAAACGACATAGTATAGTAAGGCTTTTTTCGTCAAAAAACGACATAGTATAGTAAGGCTTTTTATCGCAAAAAAACGACATACTATAGTAAGGCTTTTTTTCGTCAAAAAACGACATAGTATAGTAAGGCTTTTTTCTTCAAAAAACGACCATGTATAACAAGACTTATTTCCGTTCCATTCTAACATCCACGTTTTTTTTAGCAGCGCTGGCGGTCAAAGGCGGACTGTGGCTAACAAAAAGGCGACAACAATGAACAATAAAAACAGCACAGCTGCTCACATGGACATTGGATAGCACTCATATGAACAATTGATGGCGTTTCCATGCCGCCGGCCAGTCGGTAAGTCAAAACCATGGGAATGAAAGAAGAGAAAGTGTGTTAATCCACAACACGTTTTAATGCGTCACATTTCACAAAAGCAGGTGTTTTAACGTCTATTTTCCAATTGTAGACGTTGTTAAAAATGTATCATTTGATCCAAACATAATTACAGGTGACACAGTGTAAACCGGCTTCTGTTACAACAAAAAAAATCCCATACACGTCACACAGTATTCCGACAAATAATTCCAACACAAGGCTCAGAAATGCAATTCTTTTGACATTTTAAAGATGAAAATACACAAAAAAGCACCTGAGAAAGTTCTCATTTTCTTACATGATCACATTTTAACAATTGTAAAAACAAGATATGTACCTTGAGATGTGAAGTTACAAGTGTATAAAAATATGTTTTTTATAAACTGCACCCAAGGAATTTAACTCCAGAACCTGATTAGTTTGAGAAGAGTTACACAAAGATGCATTTCAGCATCTGGATTTCAGACCAGAGGCAAGAGGATTAATTTATTCTGAATTTCAATAGCGCGTTTCAAATGACAATACAGTAGTACCTCGAGATACGATTTTTTTTGCATGGTAACACGCTCGCAACATAACAAAAACACATTTAAACTTTGATTATGACGCAGAAACACTCAAAAATAAGTTTAATCTAACCTTACACTAAACTTAATTCTAATTTTCTTTTAAATTTTGATACATTTCTTCTCCGGGGTTGACTCTATTAGCTCCGCCTCCATCCTGACTTTCAGATTCAACCTATCAAAGTTTGTTTACTTTTGTCTTCCCTTCAAAATATTCCGAAAATGACGCACACAAATGTCCTCACAATAGAATAACGCACGTCCACTTGCCAACAAGAAGTAGTATATACTCCTCTCGTATTAGCAAACAAGCTCCGCCATTCCTACTGACTAACGGGAAAAAAAACACTTAAAAACTGCTAAGCTCCGCCCAGTGCTCGTACAGACACTACACAAGGGAATTGCGACCAGAAAGACAGTGTTCTTACGAGTCTCCTCGTCTATGAAAATTTGTCTTGTATCTCAACAAATATACGCTCGAAATTTACTCATATCTCAAGATAAATATCAGCTCAAAATTTTACTCATATCTCAAGATAAATATTAGCTCGAAATTTTACTCGTATCTCAAGATAAATATTAGCTCGAAATTTTACTCATATCTCAAGATAAATATCAGCTTCAAAATTTTACTCATATCTCAAGATAAATATCAGCTTAAAAATTTTACTCATCTCAAGATAAATATTAGCTCGAAATTTTACTCGTATCTCAAGATAAATATTAGCTCGAAATTTTACTCGTATCTCAAGATAAATATTAGCTCGAAATTTTACTCATATCTCAAGATAAATAGCTTAAAAATTTTACTCATATCTCAAGTTAAATATTAGCTCAAAATTTTACTCATCTCAAGATAAATATTAGCTCGAACTTTTACTCATAACTCAAGATAAATATTAGCTCGAACTTTTACTCGTATCTCAAGATAAATATCAGCTCGAAATTTTACTCGTATCTCAAGATAAATATTAGCTCAAAATTTTACTCTTATCTCAAATTGCTCGTATGTCAAGGTACTACTGTAATAAAGTTTTTTTGCAACAGAAAGTAAAAAAAAAAATAACAGAATTCGGATACAGGCTAAAGTTCAAGTGTTGTCCATTGCGTACATAAGTACGTATTTTTACATTTGGTAACATGATGTTTTCATTTGGTGGCTTAAAATGTACTTGGAATTAAAGAATCAAGATAGAGGATTGGAAATTCTTACCTGGACCAAAATGGTTGGATTTTCCAGAGCGTAGAACCTGCGGTTTGTTGCCACATTACCGCAAAAGCGCATCATAGTCAATATACCAGGTCAGCGTACCATTGGTTGGTTTCACCCCCGTCACAGGCCATTTATTTGCATCATCCTTAACTCGACTCAGCTGGGTTACCAAATCATGTTTACTCTTGCCCATCACCAACATCGCCACCTGCTGGGCTTTATTAATAGCATCCAACGTGAGGCTAACGCGACGTCTCGGCTCAACAGGGCTTTCGGTGAATATCACCAAACGGTTCGCGTTCAAACCCGCAGGGGTGCCGGGGAAGAGCGACGCTGTATGCATGTCTTGTCCGACTCCTAGTAGCACGAAGTGGAACTTTGAACCGTCAATCCATCGGTCGATTTCTTCCCGATATAGCGACGTCGCACTGTCCTTTTCGTCGCAAATACGGCGCCGGATCTCCATCGTCATAGGGTGGATGTTCAAATACGGGATTCGAACATGCTGTAAGAGGTGCTGGTGTATGTTATGGAAGTTGGATTGTGGGTGGTTGAGTGGTACACAACGTTCATCCACCATCCAGATGTGGGTGTGGCTCCAGGGGAAGGCAAAATGGTGTAATGCTAATCTGTGGAAGAGTGCGATTGGCGTGGAACCACCAGAAAGGGCTAAGTGGAAAACGCCATCTTGAAGAATGGCCGTTTGAGCCGCCGATTGGATGTCAACAGCCAATCGCTGCACTAGTTCTTCAGCCCAGGCGGATACCATGTCGGCGCCACGGAATTTTCCTCGCTTGACGAAGAAATTCTTCGGCGAAGGGTCCTCAGCTCGGTCTACCAGGACTAAATCGGCCTTGAAGTCGATCTCCTTCCCTTTCAAGAGGAGGTCCAGGAAGTCGGCGTTGTCAACCCCGCCTGGGTAAACCCGCGGAAAGGTGCCGGTTAAACTCTCGAGTAATGGCGTCCATAGGTTCCATGATGCTAGAAGGTTCTCCGTGCTGATGAAACTGTCTTTACGGCCGGCGAAGATCTGCGAGATGAGCTCGGTGTAGGCTTCTCGTTGTACTTTTGGAGTCTGGATGTAGTAGTCGGATAAAGGTGACCCCAGGATGTGGATTTTTGGGTGGTCTGTCACTTCTTTCCAGGTTTTTTCAACGATTGAAGGCTTGAAGAGATTCTTGGAGACGAGAACTGCTGGGAATTGTAGACTACCATGACCGAAGTAGAAGAGGATTTGTTTGGGTTTGCAGACCATGTTAGCTTGGAGACAGAATTGGTCGTTTTTGAAGAGAACTCGGGCGTATCCTACTCGTTCATCTAGCATTTTCCCGGATATCAGGAGGATGGGAACACCCTCAAATTGTGCCGAGTCCATGTGTGTTAAGACGGCTAGAACGAGAAATACGTTAAAAACAATGATAAAAAGTCAATTTTCTTTGGAAATTTGGTAGATTCTTACCTGCAAATGTTGGTGTGATGGCGACATGGTCTTTGGTTTTGTTGAGCTCCTGTTGGACTTCGGATTGGTAGGCCTGGTATTGGCCCAGAACGGCTTGTTTTTTGCCCAAGGGTAGGAACGAGGTGAAGAAGTGGAGTTTGTTTTGGAGAAGTTCTTGGCTGTTGGTGAGATTGGTGGGAAGTGGCATGGTTAGGAGAGCCAGGACTTCTGTTAGGTGGTTTTGGATTACGTCTCGGATGACGCCATATTCGTTGTAGAAGGGGATGCGGCCTGGGAGGAAAAAACAAAAAAATAATATATGGTAATCCCTCAAATATTGCGGTTTTACTACATTGCGTTTTTTTGTAAAGTACAGTGTTCCCTCGCTTATCGCGGTTAATGGGGACCGGGACCACCCGCGATAAGTGCATTTCCGCGAAGTAGGGATTCCCCTTCCAAAATGCTTAATTTTAATTTAATTCCAACATTCTTTTTAAATATATATATATATATATTTTATTTTTTTACCCCCCTGTATACAGTACACCATATAGAATACGGGTAGAGAGAGTGAAATTCATGTTATAACAAAAAAAACTAAAATATGTTGTTTCAATGTAATATTTGTATTTATTTATTTTTTCCCCAAAAAAATCCGTCTGAGTCCGCGATAGCTGAACCGCGAAGTAGCGGGGGAACACTATTTTTTTTTTTAAAGTTCATAAAAATCTAAAAATTCACACTAAAACTCACAACTGGAAGCCACTCTACTTGCTACAATGACTCAGCAGTAAAGTTAAAACAAAATAAAAATTAAATAAATAAAAAAAAATGAAGTCCTAAATCTTTTTACAAAATTTCCAAGTTTCAAAAATAGTTGTGGAACTAATTAATTAAGCCCGAAGTTTGCTGGGATTGGTTCCAGAAAATTTACAGTCCTAATGAGGACACAGGGACAACAGCCAAATGGATCGAGGAATGTGGTCTGATTGTCTGCTGACCCATTTAGGGTTGGACTCCTTAACCTATCGTATTTCATAACAGGTCCAGAGAATTTGCACCTCATTTTCTGACCCATTTTTCAGCAAAATAAAGCTCAATATTATCTAATGCTAACAAAACGTACAAAAATTCAAAAAAATCCCCCAAAATATTAATTAATTTATTTATTAACTTATTCATTACCTATCTTTTTATGTCTAAAATGTATTTTACTGTCTCTGTATTCTCACCCTCTTGCTACTGTGACAACAAAATTCAGTGTGCTTTATATATGGAAAAAACTGAAAACCAAAAAACGAAAAACCACCACTGTCGGATATTACAAAAACATAAACGCCTGAACTGAAACAATACTGTTAAATATGGAGATACCATCTAAGTTTACAAAATCTTCCATCATATAGCTCCTCCCCCACTTCAAGATTTTATACAAAAAATGCAAAACATCAACAATGGCTGGCTCTAGAGGTGACTGTAAAGTAGTGAGTGCTTCATACCTGGAAGTCAATAGCAATTACCGTATTTTCACCACTATAAGGCGCACTTAAAAGTCTTACATTTTCTCCAAAATAGACAGTGCACCTTATAAAACAGTGCGCCTTAAAATGTGGTGCGCAGTATGTTCATGAAAATCTAAAAAAAAACTTTAAAAAATCCTGTACACGAGTACACAAATTGAAATAATAAAAAGAAACAATAATAAAAAAGACATAGATAATGAATTACCTTGTACATCCAGTGTCTCTTTCAGTACAATCTCTATTCTCTCAATATGATGCTTATTCCAGATGGGATTGAGGAACTTCTTGTTTTCAACCCTGAACGGGAGAATCTTTGAGACCACCTATAAAAACATCCCCAAAAAAATCCAACCAATCAAACACCAGACTTGAAAAAACCAACTTAACATCAATCCTTACCTGCTTCCCCAAGTAATGGTCAATCCTGTACATTTCTTCATCCCGCAAGGCGTTCCCAAGCTGACCCGCCAAAACCTCGGCACTCCTCAAATCATGTCCAAAAGGTTTTTCCAAAACCACTCTGAGCCAAACAGCGCCCCCACTAGGCCTGCAGCTACTTCCGACTTTCCCCGCGATATCCGCGTAAGTAAACGCCGGTACGGATAGGTAGAAAAGTCGTCCAATCTCCGTCAAGTCTTCTTCCCGAACTTCCCGTTCGATATCCCGGCTCAATTCCCGGTAGTCTTCGAGACTCTTGAGTTGTCGATAACGTGACAACCGTAAAAACTGATCCTTGACCACAGCACAACGTTCTTCGGAGACGTCTTTTGGGCAATGTACGGTTTTCAGGATGGCGAAGAATATGGGCGTGGCCTTCTTGGCGGGGGTTTGGCCGGCGGCGTAGAAGGAGAAACTGTTGCCACTGCTGACTTGTTGGAGGTAGAGTTGGAAGAAACCCTGCCATAGATACTTTTTGGCTAAGTCTCCTGTACCTCCGATGACGACCACGGAAACATGGCCGCCGTTTTGGCGGTTTTCGCCGTGTCCTCCCGTAGCGCTCAATGCTAGCAGAAGCAAGAGTGCAATTGGATACATTTCTGTGGCGTTAAAACGTCCTCAACCTGGATTGAAATAGAAATGAAGAAATTTTACTCACATAATGTATTAAGTTAAGTTTATTTACTTGTATAAGAAAATATGTCTATGCCGTTTTTGAAGGAAAAAGCCTTATTCTACTATGTCATTTTTTTTAAGCAAAAAGCCGTACTATACTATGTCATTTTTAACTAAAAAAGCCTTACTATACTATGTCATTATTTTAACTAAAAAAAAGCCTTACTATACTATGTAATTTTTTAACTAAAAAGCCTTACTATACTATGTCATTTTTTTAACTAAAAAAGCCTGGAATTACAGTATTTTCTCGCATATTGGCTGCCTCTGCATATAAGCCATACCCTTAAAATTGCCTTAAAATCGTTGAATTTTATGATTTCTCTCTTATAAGTTTCACAATTTTCATATTTATGGTTTTTATTTTGTTGCCTGCACATAGACAAATTCAAAAAGGAAGTCAGGTGAGCAGTACAACCCAGGAAGTGTATCTGTAGTGGTCTAGTTTTTATTCTTTGGGTGCAATAATAGCATGAGGTACACATTACGCATGTAACAAGGCTGTTATTTTACAGATCAACCAACAAAACCTTTTTGGTCAGCCTTAACAACTATTGAGATGTGCTGACATGTATCAAGGCTACTCACCTTTGGCCAATCAGAGAACATTTCACTACGGAAAGATGGCGGTGCAATGGTAAGTCAGTTTTTTCACATTTTATGCAAGATTCGGTTATTTTTTTTCCTTAAATTTCATTCTTAGACCTCAAAAACACTTTTTAAAAATGTTTTATTTGTTTAATTAAATTACCCTACTTACCTACCTTGCAGTTTTGTGCATGTAAAGGCTAATTTATGCGCATATAAGCCTTACCCTTATGTCAGTCATCATGATTTTGTTACAAATACGGCTTATATGCGAGAAAATACTGTACTCAAAATGTATTTAACCAATCTAATGAATTCAACTAGTTCAGATATTGTTGAAAAATATTGTTTATATGCGAGAAAATACGGTACTCAGAATTAATTTGACCAACCCAATGGATTCAACTAGTTCAAATAATGTCAAAAAATAGGTTTAAATTTATTTAAAATGACAATTAAATTGATTTTTCTTTCAATGTCCTTTTTTCTGGGTCCTGGAGCCTATCCTAGCTGAAAGGCAGATTACACCCAAGACTGGTCGCCAGTCAGTCCTAGACATGCAACGTTATTAGACTGAAATTAAACATGGAAACAATAATTTTGACAAAAACCCACCTTACCTTCAATGTGGTCTTAAAACCAGACTTTGACGTCTTAAGGCAATTTAAAACAAATCAAATAACGAGTTCTTCCGATCCAATTGTCGCTTTGCATTGATCTGTCATGAACGAAGTGAGAACACCAACTGCTACGATTTGGACTTTACACTTTGCTCAAGGGCAACCAATGAGTGTCTCTTCCCTACAATAGACTCACTGTCCACAGAAGGTTAGCAAAGTATCGGAAACCCAGCTGATTTCTGAGAAGATAAGTCAACGATTGGGTAAAACTGGGAATTACAACATTACTCTAAAAATGCATCAACAAAAAACAACCAAAAATTGGTTATTGACTATTGAATGGACTCATTATTAATGGTCATAAGTATCAAGATAGTTCATTTTAACTGGAAAAGGTTAGCGGTTCAAAATATTCCAAAAATTTAAACCAAAATGGCTTACAATAACCGTCATAGGAACAGAACTAATCCTTGTGGTTTATCGGAGTACTTCTATACGCCATTTGTTGCAGGTTCATGGTTCAAAACCAGTTCATTTTCACACATTTTTTGGTCAATTACAAGGTTATTTTCTCGAAACACTGTACGTATTCAGGATTTCACAAGATTTTCATCCCCATGTGATCAAATGGCGACCTTCACATTACCTTCACATAAAATCCTTCATTTTCTTGTTTTCTTGTACAATTTCTCTCAAAAAATACTCCACATTTACCTGTCGAAATCAACAATTTCCGCCTCCACAGTTCAAAATCTTTCATCAAGACGTGACAAGAAATACATCTAAAGTATCAAATATCTCAACCAGTACATCATCAACCAAAGTAAAACATTTCCATATGTGCAACTTGCACTTTATTGAAAGATAAATGACTCATTTTTTTGACCTCAGAGCCCTAATCCGGAATAAGTATACATTCCATTTGCCTAATTTGTCAGGGCAGCGAAGCGGTCGGATGCCAAATACGTAGCGGTTCACATTTGTGGGTGCTATCTATACACCGGCTGTCTTTTAAATAATATCAAGCTTCAATTAAAAGATTGTGTGGTTTCCACATGACGTGATAAATCAAACAGGATTACAAGTCATTACTAATCTTTATGACAAACTTCAGGGTTATAAATATGGCATATATCAGTACAACCTAGTCATTTCCACTCAATAATACTAATTCCAAATTACTTGTATCCAATAAAACATCATTTTACATAACCATATATCCTCAATTTCATTTTTAGCACAAATTAAAAAGGGAGTACACCGATACCGCCACGAGGAGGCAGTAATAATCTGTTCAGTGACATTTGATACTTCAATGTCATTATGTTAGTTCCATATTCATTATTAGTCTTGATCACAAATTGGTATAAAATGAGAACTGTAATAAACTCACCGGCTGCATTTGACGGATAGACGTCAGAACCGTATTACAAGTGAGAGCTAGCATTGAATTATCATGTTTTGTTGCCATTTACGACATGAATGTCCAATCACTGGTGCTATTCAGTAGAGTAACGGCCCAGCAGTACTCTAATACGCTAAAATTCACAAAAATACACTAATAGTAAAAACATTTGAACGCATCACCAGTTGCACCTGTTGAGAAATTCCACTTCCGTGTTGGCGTAATAGCGTTTGCCGTCGTGCAATGTTGAAATCCGATGCAGAAAACTGACAAAGTGGAAGAATCATAGACGCAAAGAAACCATATTGGAGAAATAAGTTGATTTAAAAGAAGTTTAAACGTACCGGAGTGGCATTTCGCGTCAGTGGTTGTGAACGTGAGGCACAGTAAACTTCCGGATCTGGTCACGTGGGGTGAGTCACAAAAACGATGAATTCAAATAGTATTTAGAACGATAATTGTTGTTATTGGTGTATGTTTTTAAAAGAACCAAATTATTTACGCCTTTAAGACATTCAATTGATCGCCAAGTTTTGGGTGGAAAAAGAAAATTGTTTAGCACATTTGATCTACAGCGAGTCTTTTTATCTTACACGTTATATTTTTTCTATAAGCACGCTCGTATTTCAAAACATGCCCCCTCAAAATGCAAAAAATATTTGTATTCAGTCCAATGCACTCAAAAAAAAACCACAATGTAACATCTTTTCGAAAATAATCCCAAAATATTACAAAAACTAAATAAATAAATAAATAGAAAGTAAAGAACAAAACTGCCTCATGCATTTTTTACATAAACATAATGTTCTAAAATAATAATATCATAATAAACTACTTTCAAACAGACAAATTCAAATAATTTGACCGTTTTCAGTAGAAAAAAATATATATAATTATCATTGTTTTATGTTTAGTACGTGACTAGACCATTTTAAGTGCTTTGTATTGCAATGTATAGCCAAAATACTAATATTTTTCTTTAAATAATATCACTAGCAGTATTTTACCAAATAAAAAGTATACAGTGATGGCAGATCCCCTTTTAAAGTGACATTTCGACATAACAAATGGACAATAAGTCACCACGTGGTACAAAAAGGTCACACTCAATTACAGGCGTACTAAATTAGTTCGTTTTTTTTAACTAGCAAGAGTCCAAACTATTTAACATTATTTAATCCTATACAGACTAAAACTTAAGACTAAGACTTAAGTTACTTGAAATGAAAAGTCTTCATTCAAAATGAATCTGGAATGAAAAAATGCGAATGATTCATTATGACTAAGTGAAATAAAACAGAAAGCAGTCTATGAGTCAACTATGTGATGTCATCGCACCGCCAAATAAAGACCCACCACAAACAAAACAGGTGTCCCCTTTTGGCCAAATAATGATCCAATTGTTATGGACCACACTGCCGTTCCTCCCTTTCCCTTTGGCGCGACCAGTTGTCAATGCAAGATCGTCCATTTTACCCGTCGACTTCCATTCCAAAGCTCCTGTCCGTCAAGTAGCTAAAAAGCTTTACATCTCATTACATAAATTAGCATTTTGACTTTTAGCCTTGTTTTTATCCAGCATGACGGATGGGGTTTTGTTACAAAAAAAATCCCCCAAAAAACAAACACAAGTTTGTCTCCTAACTGTCATGGATAAACTTTAATTTGGGATGTTTGTTGTAGTTGAAGTACAAAATTTCACGGTAAAGTGTCTATATACGATTGGACAAACAGCTGTAATGCAATGGAACAGCCCTCCCAGGTTGGCTAGCCATTGTGAAAGGTAAACAATAAACAGGATTGGGCATCCTGTGTGTGTGTGTGGGGGGGGGGGGGGGTATTTTTTGAAGGAATAGGTTGTTAAAGTAAGCATAAACCCATCGTGAGTGTTTTTAGCTCAGCTGTTGTTGCTACAATATGGAGGGCAAGTATTTGATTGGTCCGTGTATGTGATGTTGGTATGTACCAAAAAATTGACAAAATAAAATATTTTTTATAGAAAAAATGGTAACAGTTGACCTGATAATAAGTGTATGCAATGTAAGTATTTTAATTAGGGGTAAGTGAAATTAGTTTAAAAATATCTACTCTGAATAAACAAAAAAATGTGCCCAAAATTTATAGCAATTAAAAAATGTACATTGGGAAAGTAGATAAATACAAAAAAAAATCTCACAAAGCACTTTTCAACCAAAACTTTCCAGATAATAATGTTTAAAAAAAACTCCCAAATCTAAAACCACTAAATGAAATTTAATAGAAAATCATACAAAATATTTTTTCAAAAAATCTCCCAAAACGGTCAAAAAATTCCTAAAAATCAGATAAAAAACTATCAAATAAACACTAAATACTCAAAATATGTAAAAAAAAATGTATAAAAAAATCTCATCTCATTTTCTGAACCACTTTATCTTAATTAGGGTCGCAGGGGGTGCTGGAGCCTACCCCACCTAACTCCAGACAACCATGCTCACTCACATCCATACTAAGGGGCAATTTAGAGTGACCAATCAGCCTACCATGCATGTTTTTGGAATATAGGAGGAAAACCGTAGTACCCAGAAAAAACCCACGCAGGCCCAGGCAAACTTAAAAAAAACAAATCCTACATATTTCCCTTCCCAAACAAACTCCAAATTGCAAACAAACACCTTACAACAAAACAACTCTGCCCCCCAACTCACCTAACCTCATCTCCATCACCCCCCACCACCCTAATAAAAATAAATCTATCCACATAATGAATTAAGTAGACCAATACATCCAAACAATACAAATACATACAAAGCATTTCTCCACTTAAACAAGTCTAAAGCGATACTCGGGCCCAGCTGTCCTCGCTTAAGAGACCCACACTGGTATGTGTGGGTATGTTTTTTTCCCCACAACCCCCCCAAGGCATTTGGACTCACCCACTCACCCCCCCCCCCCCCCCCCCCCCCCCCGCTTCCTTCCTCCTCTTTGTTAAGGCTCGCGAGGCAGACTTGCTCAAGCTGAGCACACAAGCCAATGCATATGAATGCGTGCTGTCATCTTTATTAGGCCTCTTAGCTAACATCCATCCTATCCAGACCCAAAGAACTTTTTCACTTTTACTTCGACTTTTGCCGCCTCCCCTTTTCTAACTTGCCAGACGTAGTGGATTATAAGCAAACCCAGCATGGAAGCAGTTTGAATACACAACCTGTTATTTATACGAAGACAGAACGTAAAAGCAGCGCAATTAACGGAGATTACGACTTAAAGTATTCCAGGCATTGTTGTAGTATGTACTAACACTATTCTTTAAGGGAAGGTTTCCTTGAAATTTAAAACAGAAGCGCCAAATTAATCCCTTTTTTCTGGGTTATTTACATATTATGTTTTTCTGTGAATTTGGAGTTAAAAACACTATTTTCTGAATGATTCAACTTGCAAGTTTTGTGATGGCCATTTTTTTGCTAGTTTTTGGACGTGTTTTTACTAAAAAAATATTTTGTTTTTGTTTTTGATGTTTTTGGGGGTGCTGGAGCCTATCCCAGCAGACTATACTCTAGATTTTTTTTTGTGGACAACAAAAGAATAACGACAACTGTTTTCGTCCTGTAATTATTTTTTGCAAGTAGATCTGTGCTAAAGGAGAAGTATACTGTAGTATTGTGGTTGATTGTGTAGTGGTTCACTTTGCGATGAGTTTAATTCACTTTAATTGATTTTTATAGGGTGGTTTTCATGTGTAAAATATAGAGGCTTAGCTATAGGGCTATGGGGAAGCTAGCTAGCTCTAAATATCAAGAATTGTTTGCATTAGCATATAGTAGAGTGAATAGATTTACTGTATTTTCTAGTAAAAACGCTGTATTTGTCGGTAAAAAATGAGGGTACGGCTTATATGCGCATAAATTAGACTTGACATGCACGAAACTGCAAAAAAATATGAAAATGAAAACGCCATAATGCAAGAAAATGCGTTAAAAAATGTATCTTGACGTCTATGAATGAATTCAAGAAAAATAATAAAATGTATTTTGCAAAAAACGTGAAAAAAACTCACCATTACTCGCTCAGGGTGCCGCCATCTTACCTAGGGATAACAAACCAGACTGTTACGGACACACTTCGTGTTGTACTGCTCACTTGACATCCTTTTTGAATTTGTTTACATGCATGAAACAACCTTTCGAAATGTACAATTAGAAATCAATTTATACAGTATCTCAGATATACCACGTACGATGATTTTTCCTTAAATTTTCCCTTCAAAGTAATACATTTGTACTCCCTATTAAAACCATGAATATAGAGGTAAAAAAAAATTGTGAACCAGGGGTCGGCTTATACGTGAAAAATTGTAAAAATCAACAATTTTAAGGCCATTTTAGGCTTATATGCGAATGCGGCTTATATGCGAATGCGACTTATATACGAATGCAGCTAATATGCAAGAAAACTTGTTTAAAAATTGTTTTTTTTCAGTTTTTCAATTATTTTTAAAGACAAAAGTGAACCAGCATAGCCCAAAATATACCAACACCTAAAGCCAAATAGTACTTCATATCGTACTATCCTTCAATACCTATACTTGACCCTTAACATCTACGAATCTCCAAAGATAAGTACTCCCTGACACAGATTTAGACAGATTGATTCACAAAGTACCTCCCCCAAACTTTCCACCCTTTTGTATCCTTCTAAAAAACCCTTCAGATGGTAAAGTTCACCTCATGAAAGATATGTTGTTTTTACTTATGTTAACCCTACGCTATCCATTCCTTCGCAGGTTTTATATTACAAAGCAAAGATGTCCCTGTCTTTCTTCTGTCTTCATTCTTAAAAGCGTACCTGAAGTACTCATTACCTCGCAGCTGCTCTCGGATAAAAGCAAGGTCATACTCGATGAGC
This sequence comes from Stigmatopora nigra, assembly GCF_051989575.1. Taxonomy (NCBI): domain Eukaryota; kingdom Metazoa; phylum Chordata; class Actinopteri; order Syngnathiformes; family Syngnathidae; genus Stigmatopora; species Stigmatopora nigra. The sequence continues at coordinate 2,351,810 of NC_135517.1, forward strand.
GACAAAGTCAAAAACCACTAAAAGACTTAAACCAGTTCCGTATGAGCAATGCCATTCTCATATTTCCACCATTTTCGGTAAGAGAGAGACACTTGTTAGAACATGTTAGCGCTTTTGTCTCGCTACGCTACGATGAACAACGAGTGGCCTTGATATGGACAACACGCTCTCCGGATTCCATTGGGGGGCGGGTGGGCGTTGTTTTCAGGACGAGAGACCACACAGAACGGGGGGAAAAAGGTGGTTTAACGAAGAATGGCTACGAAAACCACCTGCGACCGTGCCAGTGTATGTGAATGGGTTGGATTGGAAGCCGTGACGTCGGTTTTCCGAGGGAGGACAAAGGAAGTAAACTCTCGATTCATTCATCCGGTATTTATCGTGCTGGCGAGCGGAATTGTGGAGCAGATTTCACCCTTCAAAAGGCATTTAGGTTAATTTTCAGCTTACCTGGGAGTCTAATGAGGACTAGAATTGGATAGTAAATTGTTGGAGAGTCCGATGGTTTGAAAGAAATTAGAAATGCAGTAAAATAGTAGTTGTGGTTGGCAGAAAAACTAGGAATACAGCAGATTTTACTGTGATCGGACGTTTGGTCGCTGGTGTTTTGGTCGCTGGTCAAATGTACTTAGATATTAAATAGTACTTAGGTAAGAAACAGTACTTAGATATTAAACAGTACTTAGATATTAGACAGTACTTAGATATGAAACAGTACTTGGATATGAAACAGTACTTGGATATGAAACAGTACTTAGATATGAAACAGTACTTGGATATGAAACAGTACTTAGATATGAAACAGTACTTAGATATGAAACAGTACTTAGATATTAAACAGTACTTAGATGTTAAACACTACTTAGATATTGAACAGTACTTAGATATTGAACAGTACTTAGATATTGAACAGTACTTAGATATGAAACAGTACTTAGATATGAAACAGTACTTAGATATGAAACAGTACTTAGATATGAAACAGTATTAGATATGAAACAGTACTTAGATATTAAAAAGTACTTAGATATTAAAAAGTACTTAGAAATTAAAAAGTACTTAGATATTAAAAAGTACTTAGATATTTTATAGCAGTACTTAGATATGAAACAGTACTTAGATATGAAACAGTACTTAGATATTTAAAAGTACTTAGATATTAAAAAGTACTTAGATATTTTATAGCAGTACTTAGATATGAAACAGTACTTAGATATTAAAAAGTACTTAGATATTTTATAGCAGTACTTAAATATTAGGGTTACTAGGATACATATAAAAAAGTGCATCCGTTAACAGTAAATATGAAACATGAAAAGAAAACATGGACTCAAGTATTAACATACTCATCACTCATCATTAAAGTCAAAAGTATAAAGTACAAAGTAAAAAGGAATGTACTAAGAAATATTAAAATGTCATTTAAAAAAAGATAGAAGGGCTGTAAAACACCAAAAACAAATAAGAGTGGACAGAGCTACTGCCACTGGCTTCCGCGTGAAGGCGCCATCTTGGGGAATGAAAAAAAATATATATATATTTGTACAACGTCGGCAGGCCGGATTAAAAAGCCTAACGAGCCATATATGGCCCCCGGGCCGTAGTTTGCGCTTGTCTGGTCTACCCTGTGCATTCCTAACATGGACTAAGAGAAACAACAACAAAAAACTTTAAAATGCATGAACAAAAGCGTGAAGCCATCAGTCTTAACAAGAGGGGCTTTTTTGTAAGAAGGCGGGGGGATTAATGCGAGAATGGATTTCGTGTTAAGAGCCCCCCAAAGCCCCCCACCACCCCCCCTCGTCGCTTTGAATGGAGGCGCACCTCCATGTTTGCCGATACCACGAGAAGGCGTGAGGGGCGGCGAATAACGTGACGTTACCGCTTGAGCCGATGCTCGCTGACCCACAAAACATAGAACTAGACCCCCCTAGGACCACCCCCCTGCTGAGGAGTACTTTTTGTGCTGTCATCACTCCTCAGAAACTGGTTTAGGGTGGAAAATGTGTGTGTGGAAGGTTTGGAGGCCTCATGCTCTGTCAGTCCAATCAAAAGAAGCCGCCATTGTGTGTCCAGCGTTTGCATACTTGCGCGTTAGAAGGGGGTGTTAACCTTTGGCATCGGTGACCCGGAGGGGGGGGACAATTGAAAGCGCTTCTCGGGGTGGGCTCGATTCACGTTAACACGCTCTGAGGTAACACCTCACGTAAGGAGAATCTCGATATGTGGGTGCTCCAGATGAGTGCTCGTTCAAGGGGGGGAAACAAAGGGGGGAATGTTTGGGATCTGTTCGGGTTGGTATTCTGATTTTTGGGGGGGTTTTGCGGGGGTGGGGGGGGGGTCGTGAAACATTATAATTTAAGATAGTTTTGGGGTATTTTTTTAGATTTTTATGGCAGGATTGGATGGATGTTGATTGTTATTTGTATTCATTTTTTAAAAAATGATAAGTTTGAGGGATTCTTATGCATGTCTATGTATTGATATGTAGATGTTTGGACTGAAATCATTTGTATCTCAAGACAGTGGGATGATCGAATTTGTTTTTGTCAAAAAATGTTTTTTAAATGCCTTTTAGAAATAGAAGTTTTATATGCTGTTATATTTCTAGAATGATAATACAAGCATTCAATACAATTCAGTTCAATCCAATCCGATCCAATTCAATCCAATTCATTCCAATGCAATGCAATCCAATGCAATCCAATGCAATCCGATTCAGTTCCAATTCACTTCCAATTCACTTCCAATTCACTTCCAATTCACTTCCAATTCACTTCCAATTCAATCCCAATTCACTCCCAATTCACTCCCAATTCACTCCCAATTCACTCCCAATTCACTTCCAATTCACTTCCAATTCACTTCCAATTCACTTCCAATTCACTTCCAATTCACTTCCAATTCACTTCCAATTCACTTCCAATTCACTTCCAATTCACTTCCAATTCACTTCCAATTCATTTCATTTTAATTCAATTCATTCCAACTCCAATTCAATCCAATTCATTCAACCCAACTCCCAACTTTAAAAACACACCCTACCTCCCTTCTCCCCAAAACCTCTCCGCCATCCCATCCTCAAACAACTCAACCCAACAGATGCGTGACACCCCCACCCCTCCCCATCAACCCCCCACCAGTCACGCAAGCCCCAAACCAAACTCCCCTAAACACCAGAACCTCCTTCCAAACTCTTATTCTCCTAACCAACAATTTACACTCACAGCCCATCCAAACCACCCTCCATCCAAAAGGTCAAGACTATGCAATTCATCACTTAACTCACTCCTGTATTTTCATCCCCAACAACATCTTTCACTCGTGCTACTTTTTAACGATTGATGTGCACGCCATCACGTCCACCCTGTGTCTTTTTGGGGGGGTTCGGGGGTCCGGCTGTACAAAGCTTTTGTAAGAAAGACCATGTGGAAAAGGGGGGGGGGGGGGGGCTCTTGTTTCCAAGTGGACAGCGCTTCACAGAAGAGGGGGACTTGACTCCTAAAATTCCTTCCATCCACGTTGCTAGGCAACACATATTCATATGGACGGCTCTTTTATGAACAACGTCTCATTAGTAGTCATATATTCATACCGGGGCCACCACCCCCTACTTGACCCCTCCTTTGCCAGTCGTGGGAAAGATAAGACCCCCCTCCCTCAAGATGGGGGGAGCAATTATTTGCTCAAAAAGATTTGTCTGGATTTGAACACCATCCACACCAAAACGAAGATACATTTGAAGGGCGTTAATGACGTGTACTTAATGAAACATTACGAGTGAGTTCATTCGAGGAGAACATGGGGATTTCATTGAAAATAATTAAAAGGATAAAAAAAATAGGCCACCCAGGATAGGACGTCGTTTTTTGAGACATTTTGTCATTGATCGACTGGTTAATTGTAGACATTTGTTGTCCTCTTGTGGCATTTAGTTAAGACGGGAAGTGTGATGTTTTACAGCGGGGAATTTGCATGACATACAGAGAGTTTTAAGTGTTGATTCGAAGTAGGCCAATGCGCATTTGGTGGGTGGTTAAAAATCGGTGTGGAGTGGGAGCACTGGTTTTATCGATGGGTGAGAGTGGGGAAACAATCTACTGTATTGATTTCCATCAGGACTATTAGCACGAGAGTGGGACATATTTTTCCGATCACGGAATCATGTTAAGGGCCATAAAGGTCAGCTTAAATTTCAATTGGCTGGTGTCACGTTTTTTTAATTTAAAAAATAAATAAAATTACGTTTTTATTCAAGGTAAAATTTAACAATTTTAAGGCTGCGGCTTATATTCGAGTAAATATGGCACTTGTAAATGAAATATTACAATATTGTATTACTTTGCTACCAAAACTGTAACAGTTATTGGTTGGAAGTTTTTAATTGTGCAGAAAATGTATCATTTTTTTAACGCTATATTTTTTTGACAATAACGGCCAATATTAATTTCATTTTTATTTAATTTAACCATTTTTTTTCATTTTAGCATTCTAGCATGTGCATTCCGAGATTGGATTAAGAGTTCCTTTAAACTGTAATATGACTTTTATGACATATTACAACATTGAAAAAGCTGGTAAGAATTTTTTTATAGAATAAATAGTATAAAAAGTAATATAATAAGAATACTTACATGCAGGGATGGTTCAGTTGCTGTCAATGGGATGCAATGAATACTATGAAAAAAAAACATTTCAAAGTTTATTAGTGTAATGTATTAACGTCTATACTTACATAAAAATTAAGATAAAAAAATAAATGAAAAATATTATTAGATAAATAGTATTTATCTTACCGTTTAAAAATATTCACTTACTCTATAATAGGGCTATGTATTATTACTCAGCTAATAATATATAAATGTACATATAAAAAACAAAATAATAACTATTAATGATAATGATCAATAATACACTAATATATAAATAATAATCATAAAAATATTTTTTTAAACATTCACTTAAAAATCCCCATAAAGTGACAACTCTAATCACTTACTGTAATTTTATGGTTTAGGTTGGATTTTATTATAATAATAATAAGTAATTACTATAAGTATATATTATAATTGTTAAAATAATAACTAGGCCATTGGAAGTGGTTGCAGTCAGGTGTAATCCCGCCCCTAGTGGCCAAGTTGGGACACATCCGCATTCCTCTGGATGGAGTGGGCAGGGCGTGTGACGTCACGTGACGCCACCTGTTGTCGATGGGTTGCCTTGTTTCGCCGGCTCGTGCTCACTCACTCAGTTATCCAGTCAGCCTCGTTGGAGGCACGAGCGCGACAGAGGCGAGGATACTTCCTATTTCGATCAAAAATGGACCTCCGTCGCCTCAACTTTTTTCTACTTTTCCTCGCCAGTGCTGTATTTGCAAGCCACCAGTCCAAACAACGTGAGTGATTTTCTAAATTAACGATTTAAAAGAAAAAAAAAGTTCGCCTTTCAGCGTGGAAAAAAAAAATCGGAATTTTGAGTGTCAACGTCCGGTGTAACATTTGTTCCTATTTTATAAATTGATAATTCTTATATTTGTATTTTTAACACTTTCCTGCTTAATTGTAATTATTTAATTGTTTTTTTTTAAATCCGTTTAAAGTGAAACAACTACTAAGAAGACAAAAGTAGAAACAAAACTTAAATGTTTTACATTGAAATAGTTATTGAATTGCGTCAGCGGGCCTCGGGGCGTGGGAGCACCTGTGAACGATGTCTCAACATGTCCAATGGATGTCCCGTACCGTCCCCGTCCCGTACCGAGGACTACTTGTGGTTTCACTTCCAGCCGCACGCTTGTTCTATTATTATTTCCTCGACTTGGCCATGGCGTTCTTAGACACGATTGGAGATGTTTCTTCACGCTTAATGACTTGTTGAATCACACCGACATGCTTGATTAGAATGTCAATGGAGCTGGCATGTGGCCCCTGAACGCACCATAAAGCCTGATGGCTCCTTGAACGCCGGACTTTTATTGTGTTACACTAATAAAACAATAAAATAAAATAAAAACACGCACGCGAGCTTTTTATAGTTCCAGATTTAACAATCTGAGCAAATAGTGACATTTGACTTTTTTTTGCCTTTGGAGTCTAGTTTGCTAGTTTGTGTTCCATTAAAAAAATGAGCAGTTTTAATATTATTATATTGTTACATATGTGCTTTTTTATGGGAATTTAGTTTCTAACCTTCTATAAAGAGATTGTCTTTAAATAAATACTTAAAAAATCAATATATTGTTTTAGATAAATCAGTGCTGTTTGTGTATTTCCATTTTTAACGAAGAAAACGTAATTTATTTCTTAGATTAAAGTTAAAATATGACCATAAAAGGCTTTTACATCTTGTTTATTTGGCTAAAAAAAGACTATATTTTGCATACAAAACTTTTTTTAGTAACTAATTTGCTATCATTGCACGCAACTGTGAAAATAGGAAATAACTATTGCACGATCATTGGGAAAATTCAATTAAAACACTATAAAGTTATCGCCTTCCACTAAACTGAGAATGTCAATACCTGATTAAAAACATAGTAATCATAACATTAACCCTCTTAAATCTCAATTTAGCCTAATTTATTCCTCATACAGTGATGCTCTCAATACCCAACACGAGACTTTTGGAGACGTGACTCTTAATCCCACGACTCGTCAGTGCTTCCGTCTCTTAAAACTCTTTAATTTCAATGCCACAAATGCTAGTTGGTAGGCCACAGCAGTATTTTTAATGTTGCTCTTGGAGACTATGTATGTCCCGGATGGATTAATAGCTGTTTATAACTCCTATTTTCCCGCCTGTCTACAGAAGTATTGCTAGACATGAGGTCTTCGGGAGGAGAACTGGGCTGGCTGACGCTGCCATATGAGAACGGGGTGAGTATTTATACACCCGCCAGCATTTTCAAGACCTCGGGGGTCAAAGACTTTCTCTCTCTGATGTATTTCCAGTCTAATGATGTTTAGAAAAGCTTCTCAGATAAGTCTGGCTGCGTAATTGATCATTTTTTGGTGTTCTACTTTTATAAAAAAAAACGCAAAAACGATCATCGGAAGTTTGGAAACGTACAAAAGCGCCAAAAACTCATTGAATTGAATGTTTTTAATTGTTATTAAACAAGTATAATGAGATTTATGAAGCATTAGTTATGTCTATGCATCTATGCTGCACTCAATTTGGACGATATTTGTTCCTAATTGGACTTTGTTCCACATGTCTTATTCTGGAATAAAGGTATTAGATTTTTTTTCTGACTTTGTTCCACATGTCTTATTCTGGAATAAAGGTATTAGATTTTTTTTCTGACTTTGTTACACATGTCCTATTCTGGAATAAAGGGATTAGATTTTTGGGACTTAGTTCCTTCCATATGTCCTGTTGTGGAATAAAGTTATTAAATTTTTTTTCTAACTTTATTCCACATCCTATTCTGGGATAAAGGTATTAGATTTTTTTTTGGACTTTGTTCCACATTTCCAATTCCGGATTAAAGGTATTACATTTTTTCTGACTTTGTTCCACATTTCCTATTCCGGAATAAAGGTATTAGATTTTTTCTGACTTTGTTCCACATGTCCTATTCTGGAATAAAAGTATTAGATTTTTTTCTGACTTTGTTCCACATGTCCTATTCTGGAATAAAGGTATTATATTTTTTCTGACTTTGTTCCACGTGTCCTATTCTGGAATAAAGGTATTAGATGTTTTTTCTAACTTTGTTCCACATGTCTTATTCTGGAATAAAGGTATCTGATTTTTTTTCCGGACTTTCTTCCACTTGTCCTATTCTGGATTAAAGATATTTGATTTTTTTTTTTTTTTAGTAATTCAGGCCATTTTGATAAAGTGTCACTCTTAAGACTTGATAGATAGCAGCCTGGTGTCATTGTACGTATACTAGGGGCCGGAAGCATTGCACTATCTATAGTCGAGTGGTTTTTCAGTCTATAAAAAGACCCCGGACATGAGTCGGGATGTAGTATAGCAAGTCCGTAAAGATCAGAACACGGATTTTATGACCATGGAATTCCCTGGCATGCCGTGAGGGTTGCTTTTATCTCAATGTACTTTGAGCATAATACCGTAATAATGTTATAAAGTCAACAGAGCTGTGGATATAAAAAGGCGTACTTTTTAAAAGCTTTTTTTTTTGTTCTTTAGAGCATCATCATTTTGGCCTGTAATTGTTCACCACATCTGACATTTTTTTAAAGTACCTCTGATTAACCATAACTGCTTTTAAAATGGTCTGTAATACGATTTGGAGTAAATACTCATTAGTTTTATCCCTCAGACTGTTCATATTTACTTCTATGGACCCCATTTCGTAGTTTTTGATCATTTCAAATTGTGTACGCCATATAACAACTTTTGTACTGGATTTTTTAAGTACTTTTTTTGTAAAACTGATCTGGTTTTACCCATTTTAGGCTCTAATCCGGATCGTTTTAGTCAATGCTAGCACAAGAAAACGTAATTTTCTACTGCTAATGTTGTTATGCTACCCAAATGGCCTTTTCACTATATAAATATAGCATGTCAGCAAGCAATGTACCCAACAGTCAAGCTGTAAGAGTCATACAACGACTTTTACAGAATCATGAATTTAGTGCATACTGATTGGCCCATTTGTACATTTTTTAGAAAATTTTAGACTTTTAACTGCGCCCTATGTGAGTAAATATATTCCGAGTTGCATTTATACATATTTTTTTTATCTCTTAATAAGGGTAATTGCCATCAATTGGCCAGGATTCACGCTTATGATATCAACTAAAGACAAATAACCCTAAAGAAAAGCATTTTGCAACCATTTTGAAACATATTTTCCACACTAAAATTATATTTGGCATGATTCGGCTCTATATTTAATTACTGTTATGTCAAAAATGTCATTAATGAAAAACCCTCTGTAGTCGTACTTACAATAATTAAAGGCATCTTTTTCATGTCATCTTTAATTGCCCCTTATTTAATTTCCCATAAAATGTTTAGTGACACCCCATGAGTTCTGAATTCTGACTTCCAATCTAACGACTCATCACTGCTTTCCCGTCTGTTAAAAGTCTTTAATTGCAAAGTAGCAGTGACTATAAAGCACAATTAACGACTTAGAATGTTACTTGGTGTTTCTACAGTAGTATTTGTTGGATTTGTGTGTGTGTGTGCGTCACAAAAACACACAAAAACACACACAAGGCCACTTGTGTGTTACTGGAAAACCACACACGTCGACACATGTCCACGCCAATAATGTTAACTTGTGGAAAAGAAGCTTCCAGCTCACTACTTTTCTTTTATTTGTTAGTCATTATGTGAGATAACATGTGTGCCTTCTTTTAGTGTGGGCATGGAATATAAAAATACATATTTTTTTTACTTAACCATGGTTGAAATACTTTGGTTTTCTGTGATTATAAAAGGCAAGCATTCACTAAAACTGGACTCGAAAGGAATAACACAAAAAATTGGGGTTAGGATGTGATTGTATACAAAAAAATACTATCATATTCTATTATTTTTCTGGTATTTTCTTGCATATACTTATATATTTGTCGCTCAAAAAAGGGTATGGCTTATATGCGCATAAATTAGACTTAATTTGCCTGAAACTGCATACGGTAATTTTCAAAATAGAGAAAATATGAACAAATAAAATGTCAAACTAATTATTTTGACGTCTATGAATGAAATTCAACCAAAAAATGCATTTTTGTTGCATAAAACATGAAAAAACTCACTTACTTGCCTGCTATTGCTTGCTGAGGGCGCCGGCATCTTACCTAGGGATGACAAACCAGACTGTTACATACACTTCCTGGTTGTACTGGTCACATGACTTCCTTTTTTAAACTCAGAAATACCACGTGCGATGATTTTTCTTAACTTAGTATTCTTTTTCACAAGTGGATGTTGGCAAAATAGCATTTACTTTTTGTTGGTTATTTTCTGTTTTGCAGTAAGAAAACAACCATTACTGGATGAATTACTAACTGCCTTATGATATTGACTAATATATTGTTTTTTATTTATACAGTATCTCAGAAATACCAAGTATGATGAATTTTCTTCAGTTTTTCCCTTCAAAGTAACACATTTGTACTCCCTATTAAAACTATAAATATGGAGATGAAAATTGTGAATCAGGGGGCGGCTTATACTCGAGAAATTGCAAAATTCAACCATTTTTTAAGGCAATTTTAAGGGTACGGCTTATACGCAGATGCGGCTTATACGAGAGAAATTGCAAAATTCAACCATTTTAAGGCAATTTTAAGAGTGAGATACTTTTGAAGAAATCCTCCCTTAAGGTTCTTATCTGTGATCCAATCTATTTAATTAAATGTCAATAATTGAATAAGATGTCTGCCTGCAGTTATTGATAATTACAAAGAAGGGTAATTATGAATGAACCTATCAACGGCTTATACGCAGATGCGGCTAATATGCAAGAAAATACAGTACTTAACATATCTACTGTCAAGCAAAGAAAGCAAACTTACCTTTTTAGTTGTTTTCTTCCAGTGGGAAATCGTCCAAACAGTGGTGAACAGCTCCCTCTTCTACACATACAGCGTTTGCAACATCGACTCTTCCGATCAGGACAACTGGTTACGCACCACGTTTATCCAACGCCGCCCTGGCACCACCAGGGTATCCGTGGAACTGCGTTTCATCGTAAGGGACTGCAACACTTTTGGCGGTTCCTCCATATCCTGCAAAGAAACCTTCAACTTCTTCATCTACGAAACAGACGCCGACGTAGGCACTAATTTCCGCAAAGGACAGTTTCGTAAACTAGCCACCATCGCCCCCGACGAAGTAACCCGGGATCAAACCCTCCTGGTCAACACTGAGACCAGGGCGGTGGGTCCACTATCCCGGAAAGGTTTTTACCTGGCTTTCCAAGATATGGGTGCCTGTGTTGGACTTCTCTCGGTTCGAGTCTACTACAAGACTTGTCCGGCCACCGTGCAGAGTTTGGCGTCTTTCCCGGAGACGGTGGCGGACGCCTGGAGGGAGGTGGAGGGCGCTTGTGTAGAGAACGCCGTGAGTCAAGCCACTCCACGCATCTACTGTACCGCAGAGGGTGAATGGGTGGTGCCCGTGGGACAGTGCCAGTGTCTGGCGGGCTACGAAACCACCGGGGAGGCGTGCCAAGGTAAGGATCCCGTCAACGTGCCGTCACGGTGTTAAACGTAGTCCAATTAGAAGGCTTCAGGGACGCCGCGGAATGCTTTGGTGGCTCGTCTGGGTTGGACTAGGGGTTGTCGGAAGAAGGCCTTGGAGGAAGTGGTGTTCGGTTAGATTAGGGTTGGAAAAGTGAGACTTTGTTCTTGATTTAAAGTACCGTATTTTACGACTATAAGGCGCACTTAAAAGTCTTACATTTTCTCCAAAATGTACAATGCGCCTTATAATCCAGTGCGTCGTATATATGGAAAAAACAGAAAACCAAAAACGAAAAACCACCACTGTCGGATATTAAAAAAGACAAAGGCCTGAACTGAAACAATACTGTTAAATATGCAGATGCCATCTTAGTTTACAACATCTTCCATCATATAGCTCCTCCCCCACTGCAAGATTTCATATTAAAAAAAATCCAAAACATCAACAATGGCTGGCTCTAGAGGTGACTGTAAAGTAGTGAGTGCTTCATACCTGGAAGTCAATAGCAATTACCGTATTTTCACCACTATAAGGCGCACTTAAGTCTTAAATTTTCTCCAAAATAGACAGTGCGCCTTATAATCCAGTGCGCCTTATATATAAAAAAAAAACTGTCATTCGTTGAGGGTGCGAATTATAATGCGGTGCGCCTTATAGTCGTGAAAATACGGTAGTTTAGAAGGAGATTACGTTATTTCATCTTTTCCAAATCGGCGCATTCCTTCCGCCATCTTGATGTCAGATCTGGGGAAGAGCCGAGAGCAGGATTGATGTGGCCGAGAGGGACGTATGTTGCTGCTGCTCGAGTCAGGCCACAAAAGAAGGCTACTTTTAGCATGTTGTACTTATACGGGAAAAGAACAACAATGCTTGTACGTTTTATGGAGGGATGAAAGGGATGTTGGAAACTGGAAAGAAAGCATAGAAAAAAGTTTTTATTTGATTTTTAATGCACCTGGTTTTTGCGAAAAAAAGTAGTGACTATTTTAGTAAACCTAAAACTGGGCGATATGATAAAAATTGTTATCACAAAAGAAAAAAAATATCAATAACTATCAAATCTCATTTTCATTGTAGCCCACAATATAGCAACAAAAAAAACGACATGATCCCAAAAATCTATAGACTAAATTTTTTGTGCAAGTTAGGGTTTGAAGTCTTACAACTCTTTACTTTTTTTAAGAAAGTGAGCCAAAAAACTTGAATAATCCTGAACTCTAAATCCAGGAAATCTTCTAAATCTCATTTTTATTGTGACCCACAAAATAGCAAAAAACCTGACATAATCCGACCCCCCAAAAAATGCCCTCTAGACCAAATTTTTTGTGTGATTTCAGGCTTAAAGACTTCCAACTTTTTACTTTTTAAAAAAAGTGACCCAAAAAAACTTGAATAATCCTGAACTCTAAATCAAGTAAATCTTCCAAATCTCATTTTCATTTTGAACCACAATATAGCAAAAAAACAATATGATTCAACCCCAAAAAAATGCCCTCTATAGACCAAATTTTTACTGCGAGTTTGGGTTTTAAGACTTCCAACCCTTTACCTTTTAAAAAAGTGAGCCAAAAAAAATCTTCTAAATCTCTTTCATTGTGTCCCACAAAAAAAAATGTCATGATCCAACCCCCCAAAACCCCCCAAACCAAATTTAAATCCAATTTTTTCTCTTGTATAAAACTACACTTTCCATACCATTACCCCTTCCAGAAAAGACGAAACCTTTCACGTTTCGACCACTAAATGGAATGTAACCATTCTATTTTAAGTCCCAAGATTAGCGCTTAACATAGATGTCGAAATTTTGGGTTACGTTATCCCCGAAGAGACGCAGTGAGTCAATAAAAAAAAAAAAAAACGAGGTGAGAGCAAAGAGACATAGCTGTGGTATGCCTACTGTATATACTGTGGAAAAAAATGGACTTTCTTAGGCATGCTGGGGTGTGGTATGTGTGTATAAGTGTGTATAAGTGTGTATATGTGTGTATATGTGTGTATAAGTGTGTGTTTGAGGAAGTGTGGGAGGATAGCGGAGAGCACAGGAAGGGGGGAGGAAGGGCACGGCGTGGTGCGGGGATTTTTCTGAAAGGAATTCTTTCACCCTGGCGTCACCTGTTGCACTGATTGACTAAAAAAGAAGGCCCGTGTGAATTTGCTTTAAGGCGGCTACCTGGGCCTTTGGTATTTTGTTTGGGCGCGTTGCCCTGGAAACCAAAACCGCAGATTACAGGGACGACGCTGCCTCGGCACGCCTCTCTTAGTCAGGATTGCGGTTTTATGACTCCCGCTGTTTTCCAGTCACCTTGACTGGCAACGTCGACATTTCCGTCCGAGACGAGTAATGTGAAAATGTGGTGACTATAGCGGGTTTAGAATAGGGGTGGGTGAAGTTTTGGGGCCGGGCGGGGGCCACATTGACTTTAAAAATTTGATAGATGGGCGGGGTCAGCTTCAAGATATGATACATGTAAAAAAGTGCATCCGTTAACAGTACATATGAAAGATAAACTGAAAAAAAGGACTAAAGTATTAATATACTCATCACTCATGATTAAAGTAAAGAGTATAAAGTAAAGTAAAAATGTGACAGATGGGCGGGGTCAGGACAAGATAGGATACAGATAACAAAGTGCATCCGTTAACAGTACATATGAAAGATAAACAGAAAAAATAACTCAAGTATTAACATACTCATCACTCATCAATTAAGTAAAAGGTATATAGTAAAAAGGGATATATTTGGTCCGGTGGATGAGTGGTTAGTGCAGGGGTGGGCAAACTTTTGAGCCCGGGGGGGGCCACATTGACTTTAAAAATTTGACAGATGGGTGGGGTCAGCTTCAAGATAAGATACAAATAAAAAAGTGCATCCGTTAACAGTACATATGAAACATAAACAGGAAAAAAGGACTTAAGTATTAATATACTCATCACTCATCATTAAAGTAAAAAGTATAAAGTACAAAGTCAAGTAAAAATGTATTAAGAAATATTAAAAATTCATTAAAAAAAGATAGAAGCGCTGTAAAACACCAAAAACAAATAAGAGTGGACAGAGCTACTGACACTGGCTTCCGCGTGACAGCGCCATCTTGGGGCAAAAAAATATAAAAGTACATTATTTGGGCAATGTCGGTGGGCCGGATTTAAAAACCCTAATGGGCCGGATGTGGCCCGCGGGCCATAGTTTGCCCTTGTGTCTGGGCTAGGCGCTTCAAAGGAACTGTGGACGGGGGCAGGATGAGGGTGGAGGAAGACCGAGGAATGTTTTTGGCCAATGAGCGCGGATGGCGGACACGCTCTGAACTCCGGAAACAGACGTTGTGCATGAATAGGAAGGAGGGAAGACGGCAAATATTTATGAGGGATTACAATGATTTCATGGCCCCGGCCGGACTTGGACTTGGATGGGAAGTATTGTATAGCAGCAGCAGTATTTGGGCTTGATTTGAAATCGACTATGGCTTAGACTCAATTCCTGGTTGTATTGCTCACATGAGATTTAAAAAGTATTTAAAAAATACCACATGTGATGATTTTTTTTCTTAAGATTTTCCCTTCACAGTAAAACATTTGTAGTCTTTATTAAAACCATGAATATGGAGGTGAAAATTATGAATCAGTAGGCGGCTTATACGAGAGAAATTGTCAAATTTAACGATTTTAAGGCCATTTTAAGGGTGCGGCTTATACGCCAGTGCGACTTATATGCGAAAAATACGATAATTCTGTACATACACTATAAAAAAACTACAAAAAAAACAATTTTCTCGACATTTAAACAATTCAGCAATACACATTTAACGCATTTCACCCAAAACCTTTAGCAAATACCTCAACTTTACCCCTAAACTTGAAATTCACATTCCTACACCCCTCCCACGAAAAAAAACCTGCAAAAAACTCAAAAAAGTTTCCTAAAAATTAGTTTTTAAGCCAATCTACTCATGACAGAAATCTTAATATTTTCCCTTCAAAGTAAAACATGTCAAATTCAACGATTTTAAGGCCATTTTAAGGTACGGCTTATACGCGAGTGCGACTTATATGCGAAAAATACAGTAATTCTGTACATAAAGTATAAAAAACCTACAAAATGACCAATTTTCTCGATATTTTAACAATTCACCAATACACATTTAACCCATTTCACCCAAAACCTTTAGCAAATACCTCAACTTTACCCACCAACCTTAAAATTCACATTCCTAGACCCCTCCCACGAAAAAAAACGCAAAAAAACCCCACCAGTTTCCTTAAAAAATGATTTTTAAGCCAATCTACTCATGACAGAATTCCTCCACACTTTTGGACAACTTCATTCCAAGGAATTAAATATCGGAGAAAGTGATATTCCGGAAGACCCCAATGAAGAGTCCAACTGTTTTTCGGGGGTTGGAGGGTATGCGACGTTTGAGGAATGCCGACTGACACAAATGAGCAGGTTGTCTCGCTGTAGTCCGACAGTTGGCATACGAGGGGCGCTCACTCGCTCACTTTCCAACACCGCTTAGTTAGACCCCAAGTGTAATTTAGTCAAGAGGATTAGTGGGCCAACAGGACAGCTGTTACGTGGACCCCCCCACCCCCACTTTACCTCCCCTCGGGTCCTTTTCATCCGGCGGTTAAGGCACGCAACGGTCCGACTAATCCGTGTTCTCCTTCGTTAGAACAATGGCCGCCAAAGCCCGGATTCAATTAACAAAAATCACCGGTGCGGAACGACAGTCCTTTTTTGGCGTCCGATTGTAATTTGGAGGCAATTAAATGGGTGTTTTTTATCAACGAAGCGCTAGAACTAAGTCAGAAAAACTCGGAAATGTGATGGTAAGCTCGCAATGGCGCCGTTTTACGACTAGTGGCGATTAACGGTATTTATTTATGGCAGTTTGTACAAACAATGGATGAATAGAAGCAGGAGTTTCTTTAGTGGTTAACACTCAGACTCGAGATTAAAATGGGCGGGGGGCCTCCTTTTCTTATGTTGAAGGACCCCCAACACCCGCTGGGTGACTCCCCAGAGAGAGAGAACTTCTGTTTGGTTGAAGCTCCGCCCATTTCTCCCTTTTTTTAAAGGCGATCCATTCATCTTGTTTCGCAACCTGTTCCTTATCCTTCACCATGGCGATATTTGGACCACATTTTTATAAAGTGGTTCAATTGGAGAGGGGAATGATGTCATGGGTTGCCAGTTTGACGGTTGCCAGATAAATTTTTGGAGACCTAAAGTCAACTCATGATTGGTTGAAATTAATCACAATAAATCAATGAGATTTTGTTGTTTAACTTAATGACCAATAGGGGCAAAAAAAGCTATTTTTAAGTTTAGTTTTAATGAAATTAGAGAAATTTTGGTGGTTTTTAGAACCAATCATGGTCAAGGATTACTAGAATTTTCACTTTTATCAATGTTATTTAAATATATATAAATATAGTGAATCAATATACAGTTATTCCTTGATTATGGAGGTTAATGTAGACCAGACATGGTTGTGATATACAAAAAAAATGTCATTTAAATGCCTGTTTAAAAAAAAACTTTATTTTTTTTTATTGAATTAAATAATTAAATAAATAATTCGATTTTTTTACCTTCAGTGATGGGATTTCCATATTTTTATGATAAAAAATGATTTAAAGAAAAATATTTTCCCCAGAAAAAAAAGTGATAAATTGAAACCGCGATATATGAGGGATTACTGTACTAATAAATTAAGGATTGCCGGTATGAATATTTAGTTAGAAAAAGAGTAAGGGAACAAACTATTGATTTTGAGATATTTTAAGTTTTTGTGGCCCACCTTTTGAACAAAAAAATATTTTTGAACACTTTGCAATGTACATTTAATCATTCTATAAATCCAAATCGATAAAAAAGCTGTTTATGCTACATTTAATGAAAAACTGTCAAATATATTTTCCTTTTCTGCAAAAATCTTTGCAACTTCATTCTCATTCTACATTTAAATTAAAGTATTCCCCCAAAATTTAACTACACAACCAAGTATTTCAAGCTAAAAATAACATTTGAACCCCTAAACTAGGGTCATCACTTAACGACACTATCCTCATCCTATAGCGGGGGTGCTTAACCACCCTCTATCTATAGTCGACGGCATTTCAGTCTAAAAAAAAACATTTCCGGAGATGACACTTAGAAACAAAGTGCCAAGATCTCAACACGTGTTCTATGATTAAGTGATTTTCTTCCCTGTTGTAATCGTACTCTCATTCCAACGTACTGTATTACATCCCATAATTACATTGAGTAATCAACAGTCAACCTTAAAAAAACACACCCACATTCCTTTCCTGCTGTTTTGTACTCTGAAAAGCAGCCAACAGTGTTTCCTCTTCCTCTTTTTCATTAAACTTTTCAACCTTGGCTGTCATAATTTGCCGTGAGTGGGAGGAAAAGGTCAAAAAAAGACAGGAAACATCACACCAAAACCCGCCATTTTTGTCCACTAGGCACTTTTGATTAACCCCGCCCCCGGCTTGGAAAGTCCGCTAGCTTATCGTGTTGGCTAAGATGTTCATGGTGGCGGATGGGTCGTTTACTTTGGCAAAAACAGACAGATTACTGGTGGTTGTATTTATGAGAGTTCTGATTGTTGTATGTTGTGGTGTTGTTGTTGTAAATTGAGACCCGAGTGTGAAGTTTACATTTGGGAAGTGGATATCATATAACATGACAGATTTATAATATTTTCTTATATATATGCTCCACTAAAAAAAAATTCGCTAAAAAAATTCGCTAAAAAAATTCGGTAAAAAAATTTCTCTAAAAAAGTTCGCTAAAAAATTCGCAAAAAAAATTCGCAAAAAAATTCGCTAAAAAAAATCACAAAAAATTATGACTGAATCAAAGGTAAGGCTTATATGCGCATAAATTAGATGTGACATGCTCAAAACTGCAAATGACAAAAACAAAACGCCATAACGCAAAACAATGGCGGCCAATACGATATTTTCTCGCATATAAGTCGTATTTGTGCAAAAAAAAATTACGACTGAATCAAGGGTATGGCTTATATGCGCATAAATTAGACTTGACATGCACGAAATTGCTATAACGCAAGACAATGCGGCCGATAGGGTCATTTATTTCTAAATGAAGAAAAGATAAACATATAAAACGCTTAACTAAATTAATTTTGATGTCTATGAATGAAATTCAAGAAAAAATAAACTATATCTTGCATAAAATGTAGAAAAAAAACTCACTTACTTGTGCCTGCCATTGCTCACTCAGGGCGCCGCTATCTTACCGAAGGATGACAAATTAGTCCGCTACGGAAACACATCCTGGTTGTACTGCTCACATGACTTCCTTTTTGAATTTGTCTACGTGCAGGAAACAACTTTAACGAATGTGAAATTCAGCAATCGAATTATAAAGTATCTCAGAAATACCACATACAATGATTTTTCTCAAGATTTTCCCTTCAAAGTAAAACATTTGTACTCCCTATTAAAACCATGAATATGATGGTGAACATTCTGAATCAGGGGGCGACTTATACATGAGAAATTGTCAAATTCAACGATTTAAAGCAATTTTAAGGGTACAGTTTATACACAGGAGGCTAATATACCTAGAAAATACAGTATTTCTTTTGTAAAATTCAACAATTTCAAGACTGCGGCTTATATGCGAGTAAATGACACTAAAATATTACAATATCGCATTACTTTGCCACCAAAACTCTTACAGTTAAAGTGTAGTCATTTCATTTTTGATTGCAACTTGTTAATTGTCCAGAAAACTTTTAAAATATTACAACATCGCATTACTTTGCCACCAAAACTCTTACAGTTAAAGTGTAGTCATTTCATTTTTGATTGCAACTTGTTAATTGTCCAGAAAACTTTTAAAATGTTACAACATCACATTACTTTGCCACCAAAACTCTTACAGTTAAAGTGTAGTCATTTCATTTTTGATTGCAACTTGTTAATTGTCCAGAAAACTTTTAAAATATTACAATATCGCATTACTTTGCCACCAAAACTCTTACAGTTAAAGTGTAGTCATTTCATTTTTGATTGCAACTTGTTAATTGTCCAGAAAACTTTTTTAACACTACAATTTTAAGACTTAGACGTGGAGGCGGCTTATATGCGAGATAATACGGTACCGCCCCGGTGTCACCCGGGCCTAAGACGAGGCGGGGCCCCCCCTTCAGGTAGAAAAAGGCAAGCCGAGACACATCACGAATAGAAAATCCCTATTCATTCCTTAGTGTACAAAAGCTCCGGTGATTATAGGTTACTTCAACAAAAGCTTCCTGTTGGGCGGAAAAGCCTAGCATTACAGACATAGCCTCATTGTTTTCTTTTTTGTTCCGTCATTCCTTCCTGTTTTTTTAGACCTCGTTTATTCCAAAACATTCAAGTCACCGTCACTTTAAGGGCAGATTTTGTTATAAAAATACCCACTCTTATTTTAGTCAGGATGAATAACCCAATTTTTTTTACGCAGAATGCAAGCCAGGCTACTTCAAAGCTAGCGTTAGCGCCAGTCTTTGTCGGCCATGTCCTGCAAATACCAAGCCCTCATTGGTCGGCGCCACCCGTTGTGAATGTGAAGATGGTTTCTTCCGTTCGCAGTTGGACCCGCCCACTTCGCCATGTTCCGGTAAGACCTTCTTCAGCCTTCTTTGTTGTTGTATTTCAATGCTAACGCTACTTTTTTCCTTCTTTAGCGCCACCTAGTGCCCCACGTGACCTAACGGCGACCACGCTATCCGCGGATGGTCGCCTACAGCTGGCCTGGAGTTCGCCGTTAATCACGGGGGGCCGTGCCGACCTCACCTATAGCGTCATATGTGAGCTGTGTGATAGTGTCTCTTGCGCCCCTTGTGGCGAGAAGGTTCGGTTCGAGCCGGGGTCCGCCGACCTGCGGGACGCCGAAGTTGTAGTCTGTGATCTGGATTCGCATCTCAACTATACGTTTACGGTGGAGACGCATAGTGGGGTGTCCCAATATGGCGTCGCTAGGCCGACTGCTACCATCACGACCACGTTGGACTATACTGGTGAGCAAAGGCTTTTTTTGGTGAAAATCAATGCTATTTTGCTGTTTTTTGGGTCGGTTGTTTATCAAAAATAGAAGTATTTTTTTTAGTGTACAGTGGTACTTTGAGATATGGGCTTAATTCGGTCCGGGACTGAACTTGTATGTCAATTTACTCGTATGTCAATTGACTCGTATGTCAATTTGCTCGTATGTCAATTTGCTCGTATGTCAATTTGCTCGTATGTCAATTTACTCGTATGTCAATTTGCTCGTATGTCAATTGACTCGTAAGTCAATTGACTCGTATGTCAATTGACTCGTATGTCAATTTACTCGTATGTCAATTTACTCGTATGTCAATTTACCCGTATGTCAATTTACTCGTATGTCAATTTACCCGTATGTCAGTTTACTCGTATGTCAGTTTACCCGTATGTCAATTTACCCGTATGTCAATTTACCCGTATGTCAATTTACTCGTATGTCAATTTACTCGTATGTCAATTTGCTCGTATGTCAATTTACTCCTATGTCAATTTACTCGTATGTCAATTTACTCGTAACCCAAATCAACGTTTCCTTTTGAAATGAACTAAAACCAAATTAATTTGTTCCAACCCTCTGAAAAAAACACCAAAATCAGGATATTAGATTTGGAAAAACATTTTTATTTGTTTTAATTTGACATCTATTAACAAAGTAACTAATAACTAGTCGTTTAATAGTACTAAAATATGTTTAATATTATTAAAATCCGACTTTTTGCACGGCAACACCCTCGTAACATAACATAAACAAATTTAAATTAACTTGGATTACAATGCAGACACTCAAAAATAAATTTAATCTAACAATACACTAAACTTAATTCAAATTTTGTATTGTAATTTGACGCCTTACTTCTCTGTTATTGACTCTATTAGCCCCGCCTCCACCCTGACTTCCATATACAACCTATCAATGGTTATTTACTTTTATCTTCCCTTCAAAACATTCCCAAAACGCTATATCATTACCCTGTCTAATTTTGAATCACTAATCCTTACCTCAAATACTTTCCATCCAGACCGTTATAATTCATTTAAATTTTTATCCCATTCCTAAACACTTCCAGCATCCAAGCTATGAATCACTTTGGCCACCACTCCAGCCACCAAAAACCAACATAAATGTACTTTTACCCATTTTATTCATCTGGGCTTGCTTTCAAACTGACTTCATACTGCCAGTCCCCCTCAAAACTTCAAAATATTTTGAACATATTAGCAAAAAAACAACTTTTTTGCACAATATTGCTGAATTCAGACCACCCACTAACCCCAAACCTCCTTCCAAAGGCCACAATCCAAATGACTCACTAATAGTTGTTTTCATCCCCCCCGACCATCTCACCAGACCCCCCAAAGGTGACGTTGATCCATCTGGATGATCGTGGACCCACTAGTCTGTCTCTGTCATGGGCTTTGTCTCGCCGACCTCCGGCACACATCAGTCATCGCTATGAGCTCATGTACCGCAGAAAAGTAAGACTATTGGCTTTTTGGGGGTCTTTTTCGTCATAAGGGGGCTCTAGAAGATGATCCCCTTGTCCTAATACAGCCTTTTAACCTTTATTTTACCTTTTTTTGTAAGGATGGCGATGGAGAACGTGATGTCACCACCTACACGGTGCTGATCCTGGATAAGAGTTCTGTGCATATTAATGACCTCAGCCCAGACACAACGTACTTGTTCAGGGTTCAACCACTTGGGCCAGAAGGGAATGCTGGAAGCTATAGTACGGAGTATGAGTTCCATACACCGCCAATAGGTAGGTTGGTTTAGGATTAGGGTGTCAGACTCGGGTTGGTTCGCAGGGCGTTTTAATGTCAACTTGATTTCATGTGGGCTGGATCATTTTAGATATAATATTTAGATTTTTTTGGTTATAAATGGATTAATGGAAGTGGATTAAAAACCCGGAGTATTTAGTTTTTTTGTAGATTTAAAAGAATGTTTATTTTAGATTTTTTTAAATATATTTTTAGATTTTATAAAATTATTTTTGGAATAAAAATACAGAAAAAATGGATTAATAAATGACAATTATTGATTTAAAAGGGGGGAAAATCAGGAAATTTAATATACATCTAGACTGTTTATTTTAATTTGATCCTAAAACAGAAAGTTGGGGCTCGTGATTTTTCTTTTTCGGGCCACATAAAATGATTCGGCGGGCCAGATTTGGCCCCCGGGCCGCCACTTTGATACCTAAGTTTAAGTTTACGATCTAAAATAGGAAAAACATTGACCTCACAATGTTAAGTTACTGTATTTTCTCGCATATATGCTGTATTTGTCGCTAAAAAATGACTGAATTGAGGCTACGGCTTATATGCGCACAAATTCAGACTTGACATGCACAAAATGCCATAGCACAACGATCATTAATTTTATAATAAGAGAACAGACAGATAAAACGCTTAACGAAAAATATTTTGACATCTAGTAAGGAAATTCATGAAACAAAATTAACCATATCTTGCATAAAACATGAAAAAACTCACTTACTTGCTCACTGGAGCCGCCACCATCTTACCTTAGGATGACAAACCAGACTGCGACAGACACACTTCCTTGTTGTACTGCTCACATGACTTCCTTTTTGAATTTGTCTTAGCAGACAATCCTTTTGATTGATAAAGTATCTCAGAAATACCATTTACTATGTCTTTTCTTAAGATTTTCCCTTCAAAGTAACATATTTATACTCCCTATTAAAACCATAAATATGGATGTGAAAATTATGAATCAGGGGGCGGCTTATACGAGGGAAATTGTAAAATTCAACCATTTTAAGGCAATTTTAAGGCTTATACGTGAAGGCGGCTAATATGCGAAAAATTACAGTATATCAACCAAGTATTCCATCATCCAATCCTGCTAATTTAATGCTAATATTTCCTAACAGATAAAAAAAATGAATAGAAAAACAAAAGTAAACCAAAAACTAGATTGGCCAATACAAAAAAGTTTTTTTACGCTATTTTTGTTCTTTTAATTTGTTATGTAACTGTAGTTACCTTATCACGTGACCCCATTATACAAGTATGACTTAGCAGACAAAATGTCTCCAACCAAATTAGCCCCAAGTATGAGTCAGCTGGGATCGGCTCACCTGTAAAAACATGCACTATTAAATGAAATAAGAGCATTTTATGACTCCATTTTGTTTGTTTTTATTTTTTCCTTGTATACAGCTGAATCACAAATCCAGAGCCCCTCTACCATGGTAATGGGAGCAGTCGCTGGAGTTGCTGTAGTGCTTCTCATTGTTGTGGCTGTACTGTTGCTACGCAAAAGGTTAGTGTGTGTGTGGGGGTTAGGGTTAGGGTTAGGGACCGGGACCACCCGCGATAAGTGAATTTCCGCGAAGTAGGGATTCCCCTTCAAAAATGCTTAATTTGAATTTAATTCCAAAAAATATATATATATAAATATTTTTTTTTTATTTAAAAAAATGGTTAATTTTTTTTACATTTTTTTTCACCCCCCTGTATACAGTACACCATATAGAATACGGGTAGAGAGAGTAAAATTCATGTTATAACAAAAAAAAAACTGTAAAATATGTAGTTTCAATGTAATATTTGTATTTTTTTTTCTAAAAAAAAATCCGCGAAGCTCTGAGTCCGCGATAGCTGAACCATGAATTAGCGGGGGAACACTGTACATTATTTTAAAACAAGGGAGGGCAGCCATTATTAGACAAGTTAAGTTTTTATAAGAACTTGTGGAATGTAACCCCCATGGAAGACTGTAGGGGGAGGGATTCATGTATTTTTGCTATGAAGCTTGTGGGGGAGCTTCTTATTAACATTCCTATCTGTAGCATGTCATTTTTACTTATTATTTTTTCACTTTTTCAACTCAGGCGGTTGAGATCTCGTCGTCGAGGAGGGCCGGAAGACCCTTATTTTTCTTCAGGTATGATGTCATGATGTTGTATTTTTTAGTGATGCTGTTATTTAATTGATTTGTTGTTTTTTTTATTGTGTTTAGATCAGTTAAAGCCTTTAAAAACTTACGTGGATCCACACATGTACGAAGATCCCAACATCGCTATCCAAAAGTTTGTGACGGAAATTGATCCAAATGTCATCGGGAAGCAGAAAGTTATTGGCGTGGGTGAGTGTTTTGGGCGGTTAGATGTCGGAATCCGAGATTGTAATGGTGTGTCTTCTTCTGTTTGTCCACTAGGGGAGTTTGGTGAAGTTTTCAGGGGAGTGATGAAGTCCCCATCCCGGGGAGAGGTGGCTGTTGCTATTAAGACCCTCAAACCGGGTTACTCTGAAAAGCAAAGACAAGATTTTCTGAGTGAGGCTAGCATCATGGGACAGTTCTCGCATCCCAACATCATTCGTTTGGAGGGAGTCGTCACCAAATGTAAGATTTTTTATGTTTTTTGATGGGTGGTAACAAACTTTTTTGAGCTGTGGTACACTTTTTGCAGTGTAAAAATCTCATGGAACACTCTGATTTTTTTAAAATTTAAAACTAAGTCGCCTATATTAGCAATAGTCATTTGCATCAAAGTTTTATCAGCAGGGATCACAAACCCTTCAAAATAATTAAAAAATCAATTTTTTTTGAACAACTTCTGGTTCGAGTGATGCAAAAATAAGTGATGTTATGTTTTTAAGCGCATCATTTTAGGACTTTTCTCCAAATATGACTTAAATCTCCTAATATTACGCAAAAAAAAAAAAGTTGTGCTCACGGACTTTAGTACGTTGGCAAGAACTGATGCTCTAGAACCCAAACAACTTCTGCTTCATTTTAGAGAAAAATAAGCAACAAAATGACTGTTTTACAATTCAAATCTTAGAATAGTACAACCTATAATTAAATATTTTTTCAGCTTTTTTTAGATTTTAACCTTGTAATAGTTCAATTTTAATCTCCTACATTAATTTTTCTCTCTGAATATTACATTGTATGATTCCCCAAACCACATCTGACCAATACTTACATCTCATTGGTTGGGAAACACTGTACTTTGTCTTAAATTGGTCAAAAACAATGACGAAATGACTCCCTTCCTTTTTATTTTACAGTCAAACACGCCATGATTGTAACCGAATACATGGAAAATGGCGCTCTTGACCTCTACCTCAAGGTAAGAACAAGATTACAAACAATGGGTGGTCCTTACACTGGATCATAGTTCAAATTTGAACCCTAACCCTCATCCATTCATTCCTACAGGATCGGGACGGTGAAATTCCCGCTTACCAGCTAGCGGGAATGCTCCGCGGAATTGCCGCTGGGATGAAATACCTCTCCGACATGAACTACGTACACCGAGACCTGGCTGCAAGAAACGTTCTGGTCAACAGCGACCTGGAGTGCAAAGTGTCCGACTTTGGGCTGTCCCGCGTCCTGGAGGACGACGCTGAAGGGACTTATACTACTAAAGTAAGTCTATTGACAGCTAGGTTTTTGTCTTTGGGGCGCCAAGCCTGACTGGTTGTTGTTCTTATCTACGCAGGGTGGCAAAATTCCCATTCGCTGGACGGCACCTGAAGCCATCGCGTATAGGAAGTTCACTTCGGCCAGCGATGTGTGGAGTTACGGGATTGTCATGTGGGAGGTCATGGCTTTTGGAGAGAGGCCATATTGGGACATGAGCAACCATGAGGTAAGGCTTAATGGGGCGATACATTTGTTTACAGTAATCCCTCGAATATCGCGGTTAATGTTGACCAGAAATGCTTCGCAACGTGCTCGTAACATAACATAAATGAATTTGGATTACGATGCAGACACTCAAATATAACTTTAATCTAACCTTACACTAAACTTAATTCTAATATAGTTTTAAATTTTGATACCTTTCTTCTCCATTTTCATTATATAAATATAGCGCATCAGAAAGCAATGTACTTCATTCTAATTTACTTTGACATTTGATACATTTCTTCTCCCGGGTTGGCTCTATTAGCCCCGCCTCCACCCTAACTTCCATATGCAACCTATCAATGGTTATTTGCTTTTGTCTTCCCTTCAAAAATTCTGAAAATGATGCACACAAATGTCCTCACAATAGAATAACTCACAACCACTTGCCAACGAGAAGTAGTATATACTCCTCTCGTATTAGCGAACAAGCTCCGCCTTTCGCACTGACTAACAGGCAAAAAAAAAACACTGAAAAAAATGCAATGCCCCGCCCAGTGCTCATAGAGACATTACACGAGGGAATTTGGACCAGAAAGACAGTGGCCATGATGTTCTTATGAGCAGCAACCAATTGAGATCTGTTTTTTTTTTTTGTTGGCCAGGTGATGAAAGCCATCAACGAGGCTTTTCGACTACCCGCCCCCATGGATTGCCCCTCCGCCATTTACCAACTGATGCTCCAATGCTGGCAACACGACCGCTCCAAGAGACCTCGTTTTACTGACATTGTCAACATTCTGGACAAGCTTCTTCAAAGTCCAGAATCTTTGAGCACCATTGCTGACTTTGACCCACGGTATGCCCCCAAAAAAACTTTTTAAAGTCTATCCATTTGACTACAACACGACATTTAACAGCTATTTGTCTACTACTAGTGTATCCATCCGCCTGCCCAGTACCAGCGGCTGTGACGGCACCATGTTCCGTTCGGTTCCAGAGTGGCTGGAGTCCATCAAAATGAGCCAATATAACGAGAGCTTCGCCCGGGCGGGGGTGTCCAACATGGAGCAGGTGCTCGCCCTCAGGCCTGAGTAAGTATACGTGCGAGGGATTTGGCGGTACATACCAGCTGGGATCAAAAGAATACACTGTGTTGGCAACATTTGATAGGATTGTTTGGAATTTTAGTCTCACTGTTGCATACCAGTCTGTTGGTAGTTGGACTTGAACTGGGGGCCACTAAATTACTTTAACATGATTGTTTTTAGCATTTTACATTAGCTAGTTACGCATGATAGGAAGTACAGGGTCATTTAGATTAGATTTGATTCAACTTTATTGAAGTAACAAGAAGGTGAATATACAGACACAGAGTAATACATTGTAGAGCTAAACAAAATAGATAAGTAAATACATATATAAGCATGTTACATAAACTAATGAAATTTTATACCAGGTCTAATTTATATTTTTTTGTATAGGTATATGTATATACATATGTATATACATATACATATGTATATGCATATGTATATATACATATACATGTACATGTATATATACATATACATGTACAGGTATATATATACATATACATGTACATGTATATATACATATACATGTACATGTATATATACATGTACATGTATATATACATATACATGTACATGTATATATACATATACATGTACATGTATATATACATATACATGTACATGTATATATACATGTACATGTACATGTATATATACATGTACATGTACATGTACATGTATATATACATGTACATGTACATGTATATATACATGTACATGTACATGTACATGTATATATATATACATATACATGTACATGTATATATATACATATACATGTACATGTATATATATACATATACATGTACATGTATATATATACATATACATGTACATGTATATATATACATATACATGTACATGTATATATATACATATACATGTACATGTATATATATACATATACATGTACATGTATATATATACATATACATGTACATGTATATATATACATATACATGTACATGTATATATACATATACATGTACATGTATATATACATGTACATGTATATATACATATACATGTACATGTATATATACATATACATGTACATGTATATATACATATACATGTACATGTATATATACATGTACATGTATATATACATGTACATGTACATGTATATATACATGTACATGTACATGTATATATACATGTACATGTATATATACATGTACATGTACATGTATATATACATGTACATGTACATGTATATATACATGTACATGTACATATATATATACATGTACATGTACATGTATATATACATGTATATATACATATACATATACATGTATATATACATATACATATACATGTATATATACATATACATGTATATATACATATACATGTATATACACATATACATGTAAATACACATATACATGTAAATACACATATACATGTATATACACATATACATGTATATACACATATACATGTATATACACATATACATGTATATACACATATACATGTATATATACATATACATGTATATATACATATACATTTATATCATACCATATACATGTATATGTATATACATATACATGTATATGTATATACATATACATGTATATGTATATACATATACATGTATATGTATATACATATACATGTATATGTATATACATATACATGTATATACATATACATGTATATGTATATACATATACATGTATATGTATATACATATACATGTATATGTATATACATATACATGTATATGTATATACATATACATGTATATGTATATACATATACATGTATATGTATATACATATACATGTATATGTATATACATATACATGTATATGTATATACATATACATGTATATGTATATACATATACATGTATATGTATATACATATACATGTATATGTATATACATATACATGTATATGTATATACATATACATGTATATACATATACATATACATGTATATACATATACATGTATATGTATATACATATACATGTATATGTATATACATATACATGTATATGTATATACATATACATGTACATGTATATACATATACATGTACATGTATATACATATACATGTACATGTATATGTATATACATGTACATGTATATACATAATGTGTATATACATGTATATGTATATACATAGTGTACATACATGTATATGTATATACATATACATGTATATGTATATACATATACATGTATATGTATATACATATACATGTATATGTATATACATATACATGTATATGTATATACATATACATGTATATGTATATACATATACATGTATATGTATATACATATACATGTATATGTATATACATATACATGTATGTACACTATGTATATACATATACATGTATATACACATTATGTATATACATATACATATGTATATACACTATGTATATACATATATATACATATACATATGTATATACATATGTATATGTATATATTTTTAATAAAATACACATAGCTTAACACTCAGGTTAGATTTTTCTAAGTACTTAACATTTCTTCTTACCTCCTTCAAGGGACATCAGAAATATCGGCGTCCGTTTGCCGGGCCACATGAAAAGAATCGTCTACAGCATCCTCGGCCTAAAAGACGAATGCAGTTCCCTCAGCGTCTTCGCCGTTTAACCGCCGCATTCCCAACGGCTGCATTTGATTGGCCAGGACTGAAAATGCAGGGGTAGATCCTCTCGCTGTTTCAAAAAAAGAAAGAAGAAGAAGAAAATGACTGAACAGGAACCTGAAGGCAACGCCGACAGAAAACGAGACTGACACAAAAAACTCTGAAAACTGAAACAAAAGTGGAAGAAAAGTTAAAGATAACCGAGAGCGCTTTTGGGTTTTGTTTTGATCCGAATAGTAAAAACGCTCTTTGTGATTAAGGGCATCTTTTTTTTGTTGTTATTGTTGTTGTTTAAATGAATATTCAGGATCCAAACATTTATTTTTGTACACACGTGTTCTGGAAATCGAACTGTTGGCAAAGATTGTTCCGCTCAGGGTAAAGAATCACATGTTCTTATTTGAATTTTTTTTTTTTGTAGTTTTTGGTTCCATCTTACTCAAAATCATCTTACTTGTTGTTTACATGTCTTAATACCGCTGAAGATGTTTATTTAATATTTATTTTATATTTATGTTATTGTTACGCCAAGAATTCTAATGTTGAGCATGTAATGTCGGGCAATTAATTTGAGTGTAAATAAAACCAAGAGTTGCCTTTACGCTTGTCAATTACTCCAAATTAAATATCAAGGAAATATTGTGGGTTTTCTCTGGGTACTCCATTTTTCTCCCACATTCCAAAGACATGTTACATTAATTGGTATGTGTGGGTTTTCTCTGGGTACTCCATTTTATCCCACATTCCAAAGACATTAAGTTAATTGGACTGTGGGTTTTCTCCGGGTACTCCCACATTCCAAAGACATGCATGGAAAATTCCTTGGACTGTGTGGGTTTTCTCTGGGTACTCCAGTTTCCTCCCACATTCCAAAAAAACATGCCTGGCAAGTTAATTGGACTGTGTGGGTTTTCTCTGGGTACTCCAGTTTCCTCCCACATTCCAAAAAAACATGCAATGCAAGTTAATTGGACTGATTGGGTTTTCTCTGGGTACTCCAGTTTCCACCCACATTCGAAAAAAACATGCATGGCAAGTTAATTGGACTGCGTGGGTTTTCTCTGGGTACTCCATTTTCCACCCACATTCCAAACATGCATGGTAAGTTAATTGGACTGTGTGGGTTTTCTCCGGGTACTCCAGTTTCCCCCCACATTCCAAAGACATGTTAATTTAATTGGACTGTGTGGGTTTTCTCCAGGTACTCCAGTTTCCTCCCACATTCCAAAGACAAGAATGCTAAGTTAATTGGACTGTGTGGGTTTTCTTCGGGTACTCCAGTTTCCTCCCACATTCCAAAGACATGCATGGTAAATTATAGACAAAATTTCCCCTACCTTTGAGTGATAGGCAGTTTTTCTCATCCTGCCATGCGATTGGCTGACCACCAATTCAAGGTGTCTCCTCTGCCTCTGGCCTGAAGTCAGTTGGGATGGGCTCCAGCACCCCCTATGACCCTATTGAGGATAAAGAGGTTCAGAAAATTAGATGAAGTGTCTTATCAATAAAGCAACATTGTGTGTATACTTTGAGGAGAAAGGGTAGAGGCGTGTTATCTTAACTGGATTTTTTTTTTGGAGAAACGGGTTGACTTTGCCAAAGTGAAGTTGAATTTTACACGTACACGCGAGTGTGTTCTGGCAACCTAGCTACCCCAACAAACACACACACAAAAGACAGCATTGGAAAAGTGGAGTACACATGTATAGTTTTTAAACAGCCCAACCTTTTTCATTGAAACAACGATTTGTTGATCACTATAGAAACTAGCCAAAAAGAATATTATTAATTTGAGTAATTATACTCTTAATTTGCCTTGGCAATTTGTTATAATATTAGATTTTTTAGATATAATAGCTGATTATTGTTTTGTTATGATTTTTGGTCGGACTGCCCCAACTACATGATAATCACGGACAATTTTAGATATAATATTTTGTTTTTTTATATTAATGGATTAAATTAACTGGATTAAAAGGCCCTGAATATTCCATTTTCATAGATGATAAACAAAGTTTATTTTAGCTTTTTTTAAATATATTTTTAGATTTTACAAAATGATTTTTGAACTAAAAACACCCAAAAAAATGATTAAAAAATGACAATTATTGATTTAAAGGGGGGAAAATCCGGAAATTTGATATACATCTATCCTCTTCATTTTAATTTGATCCTAAAACAGAAAGTCGGCACTCATTAACTTTCTCGGACCGCACAAAATAATGCGGCGGGCCAAATTAAGCCCCCGGGCCGCCACTTTGACACCAATTTAAAGTGGAAAAGACCTGATAATAGAAATTCATTTACATTTTCAGTACACACATCATCTCACTAGGCATATATATCTGTTTTAATCTTTGTGGACGTTATGAGTCAAGTGAGACCTGTTTGATAGGAATGCAACAACTCCCATTAAAAGAATACGTTAGGAAATCCAACATGAAAGCATAAAGAAAATTCCAAAGTATCTCCGCCTCAGGACAGCATTTAAGTTCACTCATTTATAGGTTAGACACGCAAAGGCATGTTTCGGATACCTTATACCGAGGATAATATTATACCGTGTGATGATGCTATGTGGGGAACACCTGTTTTTCTTTCTTATTCACTGATCCAAACAATGGGGAATTGTGTGTCACGGTCATTGTATTTTATGAGCTGTAAAAGTAATAATGCCATGGGGGGAGGCAGAGGGTAAAGGAATATTTGAGTTCAAAGTGAATGAATATCGTTAACGACGACATATGGGGTGTTTAAAAGTATTTCCTTTTTGTGTTTTAAATTGGTATTAAATTTCAACAGATGTGCGTTGAGACGGTAAAAAGGGCGCTTAGCACCCTCCAGTGGCAATACACATTATGGCTACATTTTAGACGAATATTGC
This sequence comes from Stigmatopora nigra, assembly GCF_051989575.1. NCBI lineage: Eukaryota > Metazoa > Chordata > Actinopteri > Syngnathiformes > Syngnathidae > Stigmatopora > Stigmatopora nigra. Next base: position 2,384,289 of record NC_135517.1, read on the forward strand.
TACATTGGGAATTAGAAAATTTAGGCGTTTATTAAAATATTTTAGATTAACGCTATTTGATTCAAGTAGTAAGTATGATTAGTTTTAACTTTAATGAATGCTCAATGAGTATTAGTTGGGGAAATATTAGTCAAGTGAGTTATGTGCTAAGGGTTTACAAATGAAAATTAAATTAAATTAATAACTAGTGCAGGATTTGGTTAGTACCCGAACTGACTATCCAGTTTAATCATAATCAGGCAAATTTGTAGTTTAGGAGAACGTCATTTTTCATTTTACTGCGAGCCAAACATTGCAATGCAACATCGGTTTTCAGCGCGATCGCTCATGAGGTGGAGCTTTTACAATTCGTAAGCTTTGAACTAATATAACCTAAAGTGCCTTAAATTGATCTGATCCCCTCTTGTTTTGCAAAGTTGTGCTTTCGATCGAAATAGAAAATAGTGCACGTACATTGAACTCCATTGGCAACGTCACAGCGTGGAGGATACCGGAAACAAAAGACAGAGTCTCGAAAATGACGTCATATTATTGCGACTGTCTGGAAAAGAAAATATAGTCACGTGATAATGGCCAAAACACGGACAATCTTAATAACATCTTAACGAATATTTAGATTTTTCTCCTCCTCACTACAAGATGACTGATGCTCCAAAACAAGGTTCTATTGTCGTATCCGACTGGCACCAATGCAAAGAAAGCAAAGAATACTTCAGCAAGATCCTCCACAAGAAAAAACGGAAGATATTCGGTAATCTTCAAAACAAAATGTGATATTTTGTCAGCCAATCGGATTCATGTAATTTTTTTATTGACAGGCCTATTGGAATCTCCAGTGATGCCTCCACAAGTCCCCGTAAACACAGTCCACTATAAAGTCTTCCTATCGGGCAAAAGTGGGGTTGGTAAAACATCTCTTGCTGCACGATTGGCCGGCTTGGAAATACCCAGCATGCACTACGAAACTACAGGTAAGAACCCTGGTTCTTGCTATAATTCATCTTAAACAGGTCCAATTACAGTTATACCTTGAGATACGAGCGTGATGCGTTCAAGGACTGAGCTCATATTGATTTACTCGTATCTCAAATCAACATATCCCATAAAAATGAACTAAAAACAAATTAATTTGTTCCAACCTTCTGAAAAAGCATCAACAACAAGATATTGGATTGGAAAAATCATTATTTGTTCCAATTCAACATATATTAACAGAGTAACAAATAACTAGTGGTTATGATGTTTAATAGTACTAAAATTGGACATTGATGTATTTTTTTTTGGGGACCAAGGCATTGAGACTACTGTTATTTACTGGCCGGCCAAGCTGAAAGAAAGCAGTACAGTGCTGTTCTTTCGTTTCCAGTTTTGGGACTGCGGAGAAACTGCCTTACGGCGGTTTGACCACCTGCTACCGGTACGTCTGGTTATTTATCATATGAATAAATAACTCTTAAAACAATTTTTTTAATCCTTCCTTCCAGTCTTGTAAGGAGAAGGCAGATGCTGTTCTTTTCCTGTTCTCTTTTACTGATAGAACATCTTTTGATGACCTACCCAATCAAATTACAAAGTGGAACGAGTCAGCTGAGGGTTCAATTGCCACTTTGGTGGTCGGAACAAAGTATCCTTTCAGATGTTTATCGATCATTTTCCATGGATAGCTGAAATAAGTTTGAATGCAATTGATTATGTACACTGAATTTTTATATCTTTCCAATTTAGCTGCAGTAGAGGGCGTGGCCTTAAGGATTTTAGAAATAAATTACTTTACATCATCTATCATAAAACAGGGGAAGTATTCTCTACTGGACATAATAGTAGAATTATGCAGTCTTGGGCTATTAAAACCTAAGATAACTGGTGTGAAAGTGGCAGCCCAAGGCCCAAGTGCGGCCCGAGAAAGTTAATCATAAGTGCCGACTTTCTGTTTTAGGATCAAATTAAAATAAATAGTATAGATGTTAAATTGTCTGATTTCCCCCTTTTAAATCAATAGTCATTTTTTAATCATTTTTTTCTATTTTTGGTTCAAATATCAATTATAAAACCTAAAAATATATATAAAAAAAAAGCTAAAATAAACTGTTTTAGGTCTATAAAAAAACTAAATATTCAGGGCTTTTAATCAATTTCTTATATAAAATTGTCATTTCCTTGACATTTTTTTTTCTGATACGACCTGTTCATGCACTGTGACGTCTCTGAAAAGGACTTGGAGGTCTTTCAGAAGACTTGGCAAATACCAGTATTGCGCACAGGTAGCGGGGAGGAACCTCACAGGATAAACACCGTTGCTCCTGTCCTCGACAGCCTGGCAGAAAGTCTATGGCATCAAGACTGCACTGCTGGCAGCATCTCCTAGCAGCCACCATAGCATTATTATTATTAAAATACTGCTTTTTTTGTAACAGGAAAGATTTTACATTATCCACTTAGTACATAAGATGTTACTGGTTCTAAAATGTCAATCACCAGCATTAGAACCTCAAACAGAAAGCAAAATTTCTGTGATATGTTTTATACTTATGACTTACTTTGTTGTTTTTCACAATATATGAGCCATAACTTTTGTTTTTACATTTTTTTACCCCTGTTGTGGTATTTAACTATTAAAAATATATACTGATAAAACCTTGACTGACCTTTATTAATCAAGTTTATCATCTAAAATTTTTGTCCACACATTAAAATATGAATTTAAACTAATTAGTATTTTATCCACATTAAAAATGTCATCAAAACAACCCTGTTTTTGCCTTTATGGAATTCAAATGAAATTAAAAATAGAATTGGTGTTGACATTTTTATTTATCACCAATTTGAAAACTTCACATTTAAAAACAAATCAAATCATTTAAAACAATGCCAGCTTTCTGTCTAATTAAAGTGAAAATGTGCTTAATTCAAATCACCTGCCAATATATAAAAAATGTGATATTTAGTTAAGTATTAATCAGTGTTAAATGGCCACAAGTGCAAGTAAAAGTGAACAATTTTGGAGATGCAGAAAGTAAAGAAAAATAAAAGTTTTAGTCACCACACTCGAGTACCCTCATCCACTCCTCCTTGTCTGACCTGTGGCCAAAATTAAATTTAAATTAAATTTAATGATAGCAACCCCCAAACAAACATAGTATTTCAAATCACCCACCCATAATTAGTCAAATAAACTGAAGCACCCCACCTTCATGCTCCGGAAAACCAAATACAGCTAAATTGGAATAAGTTAGCCCAGTATCAATGATTGTACTTTCAGGACTATAAGGCGCACCGTCAATGAATGACACATTTTAATTTTTTTCCATATATAAAGCACACTGGATTATAAGCCACCCTGTCTATTTAGTAGAAAATTTAAGACTTTAAAGTGCGCCTTATAGTCATTAAAATACAGTAAGTACTACAAACTGCACATATTTTGATGTTAAGTGTTGACCTCTCATTTTACCGTATTTTCTCGCATATTAGCCGCATCCGCAGAATTCATTCATAGACGTGAAAATGATTTTTTTAAAGCATTTTCTGTTTATCTTTTCTCTATTTAAAATAAATGACCGTATCGGCTGCATTGCCTTGCGTTATAGCGTTTAGACTTTGTCACCTTGCATTTTCGTGCATGTTAAGTCTAATTTATGCGCATATAAGCCTTACCCTCAATTCAGTCATCATTTTTTGTGACAAATACGGCTTATATGCGAGAAAATACATTCCCCCATTTTGCTTTTTTCACATAAAAGAAATTATGCCTTGGATTTGACAATCTGACACACCCCCTTTAAACTAATGGTGTTTAGCTACTACATATAAACAATGATGTACTCTACCATTCTCACATACCTGCTGTGTGCAACAAGAATCATAGCCGTCGGGTGTCCAGTTCCACTCCGAGAGAAATGCAACAGGAATGAATCTGGCGGTAGGCCCAGAGTTTTGGTCTTCAGCGGGGCAGCGTGTACATATTTGGGAAACACTGCATGATCTTCTACTAGAAAGCAATCCTCCCTGACAAGAGAGTAGACCATTAAATGAAGTTTGAAATAACATAAGCACACATAGTAGCAGTGTTGTTACTTTTTTGATGACATGATCAACAAGTCATTGAAGAGATGAAGGTGGACGCCAGTTAGAGAAGTTCTAGGATTGGGGCCGGAGTCTACAGTTAGTAGGCTTAAAGGACCCTCGTGTACCAAGAAACGTCCACTAATGACCAGAGGAAGTGCCTGAAAGATTGCAAAGTTGGATGATATAATGCATGTTCAATAGGCTATAGATCAGTGTTTATGAATTATAAGGTATAGAACAGGGGTGGGTATACTTTTGGGCCCGGGAGGGGCGGCACATTGACTTTAAAAATTTGACAGATGGGCGGGGTCAGCACAAGATAGGATACATATAAAAAAGTGCATCCGTTAACAGTACATATGAAACATAAACAGAAAAAAAAGGACTAAAGTATTAACATACTTATCACTCATCATTAAAGTACTAAAAAGTACAAAGTACAGTCATAAGGAATGTATTAAGAAATATTAAAATATAATTTAAAAAAGATAGAGGGCGCTGTAAAACACCAAAAACAAATAAGAGCGGACAGAGCTACTGCCACTGGCTTCCGCGTGACAGCGCCATCTTGGGGGGAAAAAAATATTTGGACAACGTCGGCAGGCCGGATTAAAAAGCTTAGCGGGCCGGATGTGGCCCGCGGGCCAGAGGTTGCCCATTCCTGATCATGTCGGTTAAGCATAAGACAAAGAAATAGTGACCTTGAATTTGCCAAAATCCAGCATCTTCTCCAGGGAAACCAGTTGCTCGATGACTTTCATTTTTTTAACACCGTCATTGCACTCGATCACAATCTGGTCCAAACAAGGAAACCCATTAGGAAAGCAATATCATACTGTTTTTATTTATTTGTCATGTAATTGAATGGAAAGAAAGTAAAGATACCTGATGAATGGCCTCCTTTGCTTTTTGGAGATGTAACTCTTCATCGGAATCGGGTTCTGTTAGTTTAAGGATAGTCTAAAGGGGAAAAATGTATTTGGTACATTAGCAAAAAATATCATTCATATTTTGTAATGGTTCGATTGTTTAACAGTGTACAGCTGGGGTATTTTATATCAGGATATTCATGAATATCTAATATTTAGTATTTTTTTCATATTAGCTACACCCTTAAAATTGAATTTGACAATTTCTCTCGTATAAGCCGCCCCCTGATTCATAATTTTCACCTCCATATTCATAGTTTTAATTGGGAGTACAAATGTGATACTTTGATAGGAAAATCTTTATAAAAATCATCACAAGTGGTATTTTTTTCACGTTTTATGCAAAATACAGTTAATTTGTTTCCTTAAATTTCATCAATCTTCGTCCAAATAAATTATGTTAAGCATTTTCAGCGTACTGACTAATTTATGCGCATATAAGCCTTACCCATATCATTTTTTTAGTGACAAATACAACATGTGAGAAAATACAGTACCTCCAGAATAAGTTTAACACGGGTGATTCTTTGGAAGGGAAGAACTAGGAAGGATTTAAGACTTTGTCGCTGGCAAATTGGTTCGCCTTCCAACTCCTTCAGAGACGATATGAAGCCTCGATTCTGCTGCCTGGAGACAGAAGACAAAAAAATAAGCTTGAAGGCTCATAAAAAGCACTGTGGAGGAATAAAGTTGGGTAGACGCACAGTAAGTGACTGATGAGAGCTTCCTGGTACATCATGTTGGTGACATAAGGCACATAACGGGCCCGGAAGGCGGGGCAGTGATCCAGTACAATGTCCCCAAGCTGGGACATGAACACGTTCTGGGTCAAGCGGTGCTCCAGGTCCATGAGAAACCTGGAACAGATCAAATGTTAAGGGAAACCACAGTGACATGTGTCAAAGTGGCGGGTCGGGGGCCAAATCTGGCCCGCCGCATCATTTTGTGTGGCCTGGGAAAGTAAATCATGAGTGCTGACTTTGTTTTAGGATCAGATTAAAATGAAGAAAATAGATGTATATTAAATTTACTGATTTTCCCCCTTTTAAATCAATAATTGTAATTTTTTAATGAAATTTTGTGTTTTTAGTTAAAATATAATTTTGTAAAATCTAAAAATATATTTTAAAAAATCTATAATAAACATTGTTTTAGATCTATAAAAAATGAATAAGGATTTTAATCCAATTAATTTAATCCATTTATAAAAATAAAAAATATAATATATCAAAAAGAAATCTGCCATTTTATTATTTTTTGAAGTTAATAAAAATATGAAAATTCAACCTGTATTATTATTATTATTTTTAAATAGGGGTGACCCTATTTTGTGATTTTTATTGAATATCGCAGCCATGTTTGGTTTACATTAACCACAATATTCAAAGGATTACTGTATATTTTACTCGAAGATTTTCTGTTTAAATATTCATGTCCTTGTAAAAAAAAAATTGAGTGGTTGTGGTGGTATTACTTTTCACTGGTAGCCTTCACATGACGAATGTTGGAAAATAAAGTATGATGCTCCAGTCGGGAAATGGTGGATTTGAGGGCATGTGATGAGCTAAAGTGATCCACAGCGATGCCCAGGCTTCTCAGGTAAGATGCTTCAGAGCCAATCAGCTCAAACATGGACTGCAGACAGAAAGAAAACTGTATTCAAATAAAAGTAGGACCTTAAAGTGGTTAGGTTTGGCACCCAATATTGGAGCAAAATTGTAAAAATTCAACAATTAAGCCAATATTAACACTCAGGCTTATATGCGAGTAAATAGGGTATCTGGTACTTCACATTTTCTAATGTTCCTCTGCACAAGAAGATACAAAACTGTTTAGTTTGGGAATTTTAAACCCATAAAAATCAACACTGGAAAACCAGATTCAAGAAATTGAAAAAAACCCATCAAAATTGTAAAATTCAACGATTAAGCCAAATTTTAACACCGGCTTATATGCGAGTAAATACGGTATCTGGTTCTTGTACAACACATTTTCATTTTTTTCCCTGCACAAGAAAATGCAAAACATTTTAGTTTTGGAGTTTTTAAGCCCATAAACATTGGAAAACACACTGGAAGACCAGATTCAAGAAATTGAAAAAAACCCATCAAACCTCTTGAAGTCGGATCTGTTGGGTTGTCAGTCCACCAAGCAGACCAGCAGCCTTCACCTCATCCAGTTCTTGCCAAAGGGTACATTTGGACACTCTGATAACAGGATGTTCTGGTGGCGAAGGTGACGTCTCCTGAGGTGAGCCAAGTGGTCGAAGACGGCATTGCAGAGACTCCAAGAACTGTGGGGCGATCAGTCCGGATAAGGAGGTCTTCAGGTTAAGTTTTTGGAGGTCATCTCTGACTGCCTGAATGCAGTAGTCCTGGTAGAGTGGAACTGCAAAATAGAAATGACCAAAAGCTTCAATAAATTGACAATATATTAAAAAAACGGGAAAAAAATGGATACTTACAGATGTTAATGTACTTTGACTGAAAGGTCACATTGTCGTCTTCATCGCCCTCTTCATCCTCAATGGGATCCTCAGGCCTGGAATGGAAATTAAGTTTAGTTTCAATGTCAATTATGTTTAATATCATTTCTTTAAAAGACTTACTCTTCATTTGTGGTGTCAACTTCATTGCCAGGACTTGAATACAAGTTGGGTACAAAGCTCTTTTTTCCAAAAGTCCAAACTCCCGCCGCAGAAATTGACTTGATGATTGACGATATGTCTGAAAAACGGCTTTAAGACAAGAATTAAACAAAAAAATTGACTTAACCAATGTCCCCAAAAATATAAATATGGTAAGAAATTCAGAAGGCCCATTCTGTGATAAAATTCATTTTTAAGGACATCTTTTGAAACCTAAACATGAATTTCTTTCACCCTTGAAAGCATGAATGAACTCTTTAGTCCAGTTTATTTAGTATTTTGGTTCACTTTGGCCTTATATGAATTTGTATCTCAAATCAATCCAATGCCAAAAGTAAGCTCTGAAAGTATTGGACAAAAAAAAAACCACAAAAAAATGTCAGATATTTAAAAAAAATATACAAACCTCTGAACTGAGACAATACTATTAAATATGCCTTAGTTTACAAAATCTTCCAAAACTAAGCTCCTCCCCCACTACAAGATTTTCTACAAAAAAAATTCCAACACATCAACAAGGGCTGGCTCTAGAGGTGACTGTGTAGTTCCCTTCAAAAAGTGCTAAATTAGCCAAACTTAATCGCAACTAGCATACATGAACTCTTGGCCAATCATCTTACAGCCTGGCTAACAGATGAACAAAATTACAATCACAACATTGTGTAAAACTGTACTAAGTGTGTCTAGTATGTGTCATTGTTTTCCTTCAACCTACACAAGGGACTAAAGATGGAAAATAGCCATTGGGAAAAAAAACATCACTATAGTCCTCACTTGTTAGCCTGGCTTGGTTGTGCCAGATCACTTCCAAGTTCTTCCACGTTTAAGTCCAATGAGCAAGGCACTTCATCGGTCGCCATATCGGGGTAATCGAGGGTACTCCTTCCTCGATAGACGTCTTCAAAGTAGGCGAGTAGTTTAGCAAAGGCTTCAGCGCCACCGCAGCTTCTGATGCTGTTAGTGCGAGAGCTGCCAAATTCAGCCATTTTGTCCAAGAAAATCTGCCAAAAAGTCCTAATTAAAAGGCAAGAGTTAATCAGCAAACATACAGCAGGTGTGTTAAGCCCCACCCCTTTTTGAAAATCCCTTACAAGGCAATTCTTTTAGTTTGTCATTTCAAAATAATCCACTTATATAGTAATACTTTTTTCAAATAAGTATAAATTATAGTTATATAGTATTTAAATACATATGTAAATATTGAAATATTTATTAAATGAATAAAAGCAGAATGAAGGAAAATAAGTAAAATTTGTGCTTTTTTAAGGATTTTGTGCTAAAACTTTTAACTCATTTCATACATTAAGTCTAAAAAAATTACTATAGCCATGTTTTAGGTAATAATTTTTGCACGCATAGTACAAATATGAATCCCATTTTATTCTGCCATTTAAAATCTCATAAAAGAAACGAGTAAAATAAATCATCAAAATTATTGTCTGCCAGATGACCAGAATAAAGTCATGTGATACAAGATAACGGATCATTTTTAAGCCATTTTCACAAAAAAAGTGAAAATAAAACAAAAAAAGTAGACACACCAACCTTGATTTCACAATCATGAAAAAATGGCAAACATACGTACAACCAAAAATCACCTACCTGAAATTGGATTATTCTGTCTGATGTTCTCTCACTCATTTTTGATTTTTTTTGGTACATAAACTCGCTCAATTTGCAGAATTGTGGCAACTTTTAGAGAGAATCAATCTATTGATACTCTGTCAATTTTAACTCTTGATAAACATACATTAGAAAAAATAACAATGGCCAATTAGAACTAACTATGACAGTACGGCGTCAGATGACCATGAAAAAAAAACATTTTATATAAAAGCAGGCTAAACACACTCAAATTTTTGTCCAATTTGATAATTTTTCCCATTAAAATTGCAATTTTTCCTGTAAAGAAAGAAGATACCCACCTTGTGGACTTACTTTGTGTGGCTCCAGTTTTTTTTTAACTAGTTCTACAATGTCTTCTGTGTCTTATGTCTGTTTTGCAACTGCAACCAAGATATTTCCCAAACACAGGATGAAATAAACTTTGAATTTAATATAATCTAATCTAAGAAAGAGTGATTGTTCCATATTACGACTCAGGGTACGACTAGCATACTTTAATGCTAAAATCGGGCCATATTTGAACTTTTTAGTTTTAGATTAAAGAAGAAAATGTCCTATTGTTAGCCTCTTATCATCATGGTAATTTTATGTTACTGCACTTGACCAATCAACTGCTTTTAAATATCGTGTCATGTGACACCTCAATCTGGAAAATCAGCCTGGGCTAAAAAAAAATCTGTGTATTTTTCCTGCATGCGAAAAACAAAAAGCAAATGATATTCAACGGTTTAACATTAAATGATATGTTGGGATGACCAGAAATGTCAATCAATGGATTTTGTAGTAGAAAAAACCCTAAAACCAACGAGATGTTGGTTCGAGACTTCGCCAAGTTAAAAAAACGAACAAAAAAAGATGACCAGTACTGTAATGACAGCATATCCGTGTTAAGACACGTTCCCTGCAAGCGGCACGAGACGTTATAGGGGACAAGACCTTGCTGGGGGGGCGGGGCTTAGCGTCTTTAGTTGGGCACGGTAATACCACGAGCCAGGAGTGCCAGTAGGGCCAGCTCCACTACCCCATTGGCCTGTTCCAGAGCCTCTGTGGCATCACGAACAGAAAAACCCGCAGCCTGGATTCTCTGGATGTGTTCTGGCGGAAAGGGGACCGGTTGAGGGGTCTCAGAAGGGGTGCCGGGGACTTGAATGTCCGGGGTTTGTCCGTGCACACCCTCGGGGGGTTCCGGGTTGTAAATGCTAAGGTCTCTGGCTTCAGAAGGGGGTTCTGGTTGAGTCACTAACTCAGTTTCTTCAGTTTTTGCCGGCTCAGTCGTAGAGTCTTCTGTTTTTCCTCCCGAGGGTCTGTCAAATGTGTCGAGTTTGGCTTTGGCATCACTTGGATCAGCTCCAGGGGTCGCGGGGGTGCCGCAGTTGTTGGAAAGCAGCAGTTCGTGGAGCTCCAAGAGAGCGGCGGCCAAGGAAGGGATGCAGTCGGAGCCTTCCGGCTTATCCCGGATCGAAGGGTCCATTTCGACAGAGTCTGACGGATCAGTCGCCTCTTCTTCCATGGGTTGACTGTTTTCTAGTTCTGAAGGGGTTAGTATAGGGTTGATTTCGACCTGTGATGGTTCTGTAGTCTCAACATGGGGACCCTGGAGATCTTCAGTGGACTGATTGGGTTCTGGGGTTTCTTCTACAGAGATAGAATGATCTTCCAGAGAGGGAGGCTGATGGTGGTCTGGTTCTGACAGGATTTGGGTGGACTCTGAGGAAACCAAGTCAGGTTTTAGGGGATGGGCGCTTGAGAACTTTTGGTCTGAGGCTGAGGGTAGTGACAATGGCGGCGGTGGTGGTGAGGTAGTCTGTCCGTCTGCGGTGTCTTTTTGGGAGAGAACAGATGACATAAATCAAATTGTCAGATTTTGAAAGATTAATTGAAGCTACCAAGGAGGCATATAACTTTATGTTTTTATTATATTTTATGTTAGAGCCTCATTTAAATGTCTTATTTTGAAGGAGATAAGACACTTACTGACTTCAATTTCCCAAACAACTTTTGCATTTTGCTGAATCCTCCTTGGTAAAAAATTCAATGTTTTCCACACATGTTTTTATTCAATTTTTTTGCTGACAATTGCAAACCCAATGACATAAATTGAGTCCCTTTTTTGTCTACCTGCACTTTTCTTTACTGTTATTCATTAAAGACAAGCTACATGCAAACATACATTTAAAAAAACAATGATACCAGAACCTGTTCCAACAATGAAGCGAAAATAAAAACAATAGATAAACTAAACTGGAAAAAAAGCAATGGTCTTAAGCCTTGGGAGTTTCCTCAGTACCTGATTGTTTGGCCCCTCTCCATCTGTCTCCATTTGCATCAGTGTTGTCCTGCTCAGATGTTAAGATGCACACCACACACGTCATGCAGAAGGACGGAAAAAGTTAGCAGTGGCACACAGAACATGCAGCAACCAAATCACACTTAAAAGAAAATAAATACATCAATTACTGCATTAAATCAGCTATCACTATACTACAACCATGTTGTAAATAAACTATATATATTTTTTGTTTTATTCATGTTAATATGACAGGCATTTTGATCTTAGTAGGAATCAAAAGTTGCTCAGAACTATTTTGACTGGAAAAACTTATTTTGGTATTTTCTCGCATATAAGTCGCACCCTTAAAATTGTTGAATTTGACCATTTCTCTTGTATAAGTCGCCCCCTGATTCAAAAAATTGACCTCCATATTCATTGTTTTGGGTTTTATTTGTTTATCTATTCGGAAATAAATGACCAAATCGGTCACATTGACTCGCGTTATTACATTTCGTATCTGTTATTATGCAGTTTTGTGCATACTAAGTCTAATTTATGCTCATATAAGCCGCACCCCCGATTCAGTCATCTTTTTTTTAGCAACAAATATGGCGTATATACGAAAAAATAGTGTTTTTACTATATATTTACTACAATTATTATAAAATACAATACTAATTTATTAAATTTGTTGACCACTCTATGAAAAGGAATCCATCATGAAAAAAAATGATTTCCTAATCTAATATTAAGGCACAACATGATTATGAGACAGCATTCATGGTGTTTATGTGGCGCATGCATTTTTTGTTCTGACAAAGTCACACAAAAAAAAAACAATCCGTCGATAGCGTAAAAGCTGACATACCGCTTTCTTGTACGGATCGCTGAAGCGCCTCTGCGAGCTCTCTATCTGCTATCTCTTCAGGGCGGCTTTCCTCGCGCCCCTCGGGCCCGTACGCCAAGCGAGCACATTCAGGAAGCTCTGCCTCGGACAAGAATCGAGTCTCTGTACCCGTCGTGCCGATGACCAGGACACTTTTCTTCAGGTCGATTGCACACTACAAGCCAAAGAAGCCATCTTATTAACACTGCAGGTTTTTGAGTTTCCCTAAGATTACCAGTGGCAAGGACTGGTGGGTTGTACCTGGTGTCTCTTGAGCATGTCCAAGCCGAGGAGCATGTCCATGGGTTGGTCCTCCAAAATGGAGAAGGAGCAGGGAAGAAAATCCCCTTCAATCTGGACCTGAGCTGCACCGAAACATTAGTCAAATCAAGCACTTAGATAAGTTTGATTTATTTAATAAGGAGCAGGGAAGGACATATTAACGAACATATCTATATTCATGTTAATGGACATTTACCATATTTTCATGACTATAAGGCGCACCCTCAATGAATGACATTTTTCCATATATAAGGCGCACTGTATTATAAGGCGCACTGTCTATTTTGGAGAAAATTTAAGACTTTTAAGTGTGCCTTATAGTGGTGAAAATACGGTAATTGCTATTGACTTCCAGGTATGAAGCACTCACTACACAGTCACCTCTAGAGCCAGCCCTTGTTGATATGTTGATTTTTTTTTGCACCAAATATTGCATGGGGAGGAGCTTTCATTAAAAAAAATACCTACCCAAGTGAACCCTGCCGATGATTTTTTGCGTGCCCACTCCTTTGGCAATGCCTGCCCAGCGGCGGTCGACCAGTCGCATGATGTTACAGCGTTCTGCACAGGCTTGGCTCATAATAGTCATTTGGGCTCCTGGGAACAATAAATAGAAAATACTTCAAATTTTATATCTCTCCCTCCAAAGCTAAAGTAGAACTTGTTCAATTCTGAATAAACGGATCATTTAACATGGTAATCCAAAAGTGTAATACAGCAAAATTCCTGCCATGTTAAGTTATTTCAACTAAAAACTAAATATGTGACAAAATATGTATTTTTACAAGTTCAATCCACTACCAATTAATTACCTGAGTCCACAAAAGCTTTTACAGGATGTCCGTTGACTTTGCAGTTAATGTAAAGCATGACCACCTGCCCGAAGCTTTCTGGGGCCTCCTCCATTGCGATGGTCATATTTTCTTCAACGTTGTGCTGTCTGTTTTGTGTGTAGATTTAAGTGTTACAAAGAAGGAACACATTCTGCATAGTTTTTATTTTTTCTACTTGACAGTCAATAATGAGCTGACCTGATATCTTCCTCGATTTTTGCCTGTGCTTCCAAGTCAAAAGGATCCGCAGTCAGCAATCTGATTCGCTCTTGCTCCCGTTTGGCTCGATCTTGCTGTTGCTCCAACAGAACTTTGGTGAAACGCTCTGAAAATAGAACAACATAGTACAACAAGGCTTATTCGATCTTATTATATATTTTTAGATTTTACAAAATGATTTTTGAACTAAAAACAGAAAAAAATGATTAAAAAACAACAATTATTGATTCAAAAGGGGAAAAAAATCTGAACATTTAATATACATCTATACTCTTCATTTTAATTTGATCCTAAAACAGAAAATCGGCACTCATGATTTACTTTCCCGGGCCACAAAAAATGATGCGGAGGACCAGATTTGGCCCCCGGGCCGCCACTTTGACACCATGTGGCATACACAATTTAAAATGATCAAAAAACGCATAAAATACGAGAAATATGTATAAATTGACAGGTATGGGCTTTGTAATATTTGTCAAGGAACCTCAATTCTATGTATTATATACTACAAAAAAAGGGAAACTGTAAAAACATGCTAAATACGTTAGCATAGCTGTTGCGTCTACCTAGATCTCCACTTAGCAACGCTTCAGCGAGGGGTGGGTTTCTCTCCTTCAGGAGGGATAGCTCGTGTGGATTGGACAAGAGCATCTGTTGAAGTAAGGCGGGGTCATCAAGCCCCTGAGACCCCGAGGAGCCTTGAGGGGCCGGTGGCGTAGAGGGTTGCGAATTTCGCTGCGCTGGAGGCTGCTGAGGTGGTAGCGACTGTTGCGGTGGCGGCGCCGCTGGTTGCGGTGGCGGTCTGGGGGTACTGCGGGGAGGGGCCGAAGTTGACGTGCCTGGGACTGCGATGGAGCGAAAGTCGATACGGGGAAGACCTGTTGAGGCAAGAAAGATGGGGAAATTAGTGGAATAATATTATAAAATGAAGGGATTATATTTGCATTATTTTTATTGGTCTAAAAATTGGTATTGGTAAAATGTGTATCCTGAAAAAAATCTTATATTTGGGGTATTCCTACCTGGGAAGCCTGGCTGAGTGGATGGGGGTCTTCTGTCGGCTTGCCTGAGGACCACCACGTCGCCATCCTTTACACCGTATGTCCCCAAGGCACGTGTAGGATCTTTTAGGGGTTGCTCAACATAGGAGATCTTTAAAAATAATAAGGAAAAAATAGATATGAACCATAGAATGACCAACAACAACAGAAAAATAACACAAATGAGCTGAGGAAAATGTGTATATCTGTGGTTGCGCAATAGTCATTTAAATATAGTTACATAGTCAACATTAACATATTGAATAATATTATTTTAAACACAACTCCTTATTTATTGAGTTTTTTTCATGTCTGAGCCACTTATTGTGGTTGTTTAAATTTAGAATAATTTAATTAAATTGCCCCTAGGTATGAGTATGAGCTCTGATTGGCTGGCCACTAATTCAGGGAATCCCCTGCCTTTAGCCTGAAGTCAGCTGGGATAAACTCCAGCACCCCCCGCGGTCCTAGTGAGGATAAAACGGTTCAGAAAATGAGATGAGTTAATGATGCTTACCACTACATTACACATCACACCACCACCACCAGGGTGAAGTTCCCCTTCCAATGCTTCTATTGTACTTGTATAATGACAATAAAAGCATCCAATTCCACTTTAAAAAGGGAACTTCACCACTAGATGACTACAATGTTGACAGGATTACCTCCTGAGTCTAATTTAGCGCTAATTTAAGCAGCTGTTTCGCAATCAGCTTGAAACTGTGCCGTGATTATGTTGGCTGTTCAGCCTTTAGCAATCGCAAACAAACCCACGCTTACGCACGAAAATCCTATTCTATTCTTCGAAACAACGTGTTTTTACACCCACATAAATGACAACAACAGTAATATGTCTGCTAATTGCGCACACAAATTTCCCTCATTGTTTGGGTAAAAAAAATGCGTAAGCAAA